>NC_079438.1:56092508-56220008 GCF_903798145.1 Danio aesculapii
AATTGCGTATCCCCCGAAAAACCGCTGAGGGACACGATCGAAGCTAATCTGACAAGATTCACCCTTCTGACTGCAGGACGGTAACCGAGCCTCGCAGACAAACACTGATCGGAGAAGTCCAGACACGTTATTAAAAACAGCGCAAAAGCCAGCTTTAAAATAAATCAAAGGGGGGCTAATAATTCTGACTTCATATTTCAGCAATTTGTAAGCCATGAGACATGTATTTACTGCATGTACATTTGATTTTTTATGACAATATCATTTAAATTAGGACTGTTATTTATTAAAATTATTATTAAAATATAATTTATTTATTGTTTGTACAGTTTATTATTTAATAATATTAATATTATGCATATACATAATGTATTACAAAATAAATGAATTAATTTACTGTATGCATTTTATTATTTATTACAATAATATTAATAGAAATGAACATACTAAAATAAGTTACACTTTTATTAACTGTTCATACACTATTATTTATTACAATATTATTTATTCAGTAAATATATAAATGTATTTTTAAATAGAATAATGTCTCAATATTAAGTAATTCATTTGCATAAATTGCATAATGATTTCTACTCGTAAAGTTTGATAGTTAAAGTGGCATTAGTTTAAACTAATATGTTTAAAAATAAGGCTTCAGTTTAATAATAAATCTTTAATAATATTATAAATGCATGCACATGCATATTATATTATATTATATTATATTATATTATATTATATTATATTATATTATATTATATTATATTATAGGTTGCTTAGACCCAGATTTGCATAAATACAAGGTTGTCTTTTTTGTATTTAGTATAATAGGTTTAAATTTATTTAATATATAATAAAATTATTATGTCGATTATTTAAATAATCAAACAATTTGCTGCTGATCATTTTGCTTAGGTAATTAAATGTCGGATGCACTAAAAACCCATTTTCTAACCCTAATTTGTATTTGTTATCAATTAATTGTTTTATTAATTCATTCATTAACATTAGGGCGACGCAGTGGCGCAGTAGGTAGTGCTGTCGCCTCACAGCAAGAAGGTCGCAATAATAATTATTCTTATTTGTAGTAAATTTTGGTTACTTTTATACACACTGTAATATATGTAAGGAAAAACTGCTTTAAATGAGGTAAAATAGGTAAATAGTATAGAAATTTTTGTACTATATTATATTGCGAGTTTATTTCACCCTATCACAAAATAAATTTGCATAAAATTAATTAAAAATATATTTTTTGTAAATTGAGCAAATCAAATGTGCATAAATGAATAGCTGTTTTAAAAGTAACTGATTATTATGTCTTATTTGCTACAATTAGTTGCTATTATGCAGCACTACATCTATATTGATGCCATTAAAAGCAGATTGAGAGATGAGCTGTGGAATATGAAAGCGTTTCTGAGCCCCTGCATAAATTCACAACCCCAGGCTGAATAATAACATTTCCCCGCGTGAGAAATGAGAGGCTGGGGGATGATGAAACTTTTCAAATCCACGCTTTTATGCTGTTTTGTGGTGGCTGAATAAATTACGTGTCGAGCACGGACAAGGCCAGAATGGCTTTATTCGAAAAAACTGGGAGAGAGAGGAGAAAAATAAAAACATTGGTGAAAAACTGGACAATATTTATGTTTCTGTGAGAGTCAAAGTCTTTTCTAAAGTCAATGCCAATTCAAAATAGACTATTCCAACATAGGCTGTTAAGGATTTTATTTAACTATAATATGAACTGTATTTTACTGTAGGACAGTTATGTGGTATACCGTACTTTAAAGTTACTTTGTGAAAATTACTGTGTATTTTACAGTAAAGATATACTGAAAATACATATACAGTCTTACATGCATACATATACATAATTTAAAGCATTTATTTCAATGTGTGATTGGTTATGACGCCTATTGAGGACACTTGTTTTGAGCTGTGGTAGATGCAGGACAGCTCTTGTCATGTCAGAACGTCTCTTAAGGCCTCAAAGAGTGAAAAGGGTCAGTCAAAAGTTCACATCAAAGTCAACAATATGGCTGACGGAGGCCCGGGAGAGAGGATATCCCTGCAGAGCGACACTCTAAAGTGGAGAAATATTCCTAAAACTCTCTGCACTTACTCTCTGCCCTTGGATTGAATTATTTAAATTAAAAAAATGTTACAAAATACAACTATATTCTGTCTATTTTGCTTAAAAGAATCAAATGTGCGAACTGAATCATTCAAATAAGCACTTTAAAAAATGTTACTAGATCCCCTCCATTTTGCTGATAAGAATCAATGAATCGAGTGCTCGAATTGAATCATTCAAATAACCATTTTTATCTAAATTCAAAAAGTTCGTTCAAGTCATTCAAATAGTCGTTTTGTTATCCAAATTGTGTTTATTTTGCTTAAAGTAATCAGGGAACCAAATGTTTAAATTAAATAACTCAAATAACCATTGAAAAAAATCAAATCAGGTCTATTTTGCATAAAAGAATCATTGAATCAAATCTTTGAGTGAATTACTTAACCTGTTAAAAAATCTTGGTAAAAATTTTTAAAAAGAATCAATGAATCAAATGTTTGAGTTGAATCATTCAAAAATATTTTTTAATCCATATCCTGTGTATTTTGCTTAAGTCAATCACTGAATCAAATGTTTGAATTGAATCATTAAAAAACCCAGTCTAAAAAATAAATGAATAAATGTTATTGTTTTTCTTAAAAGAATTGGTGAATCAAATTTTCAAACTGAATCATTCAATTAACAATTTTTTTATCTGAATCATGTCTATTTTGCTTAAAAGAATCAGTGTATCAAATGTTTGAATTGAATCATTCAATTAACCACGTTTTTTTTATCTAAATCATGTCTGTTTTGCTTAAAAGAATCAGTGAATCAAATGTTTGAATTAAATTATTTAAATAACCATTTTTTATCTGAATCATGTCTACTTTTCTTAAAATAATCACTGAATCAATTTTTTAAATGAATAACTAAAAAAACATTTAAAAAAATAAATCTCATCTATTTAGCTTAAAAGAATCAGTGAATCAAATGTTTGAATTGAGTCATTCAAAAAATCTGAATCATGTCTGTTTTATTTAAAGTTATCACTGAATCAAATGTTTGAAATGAATAATTCAAAAACCATTTAAAAAAGTAAATCCCATCTATTTAGCTTAAAAATAAAATCATTGAATCAAATCTTTGAACTGAATCACTCAAATAATCATTTTATTTTCTAAATCACATCAAACTGGTTCAAAAGAATCAGTGAATCGAATATTTCCTTTGTTTATTTTAATGACAAAGACAATCGTACATATTGTGCCTTTAAAAAACAGCAAATGGACTAGTAAAAGAATAGGATGTGAGAAAGTGAAAGCATTCACACACACACACACACACACACACACACACACACACCCACACACACACACACACACACACACACACACACACACACACACACACACACACACACACACACACACAGCTGTATTTCAGACTCAGCTAATCAGCACTGGCCGACAGATCCATCTATCACACAGCTGGCCGGAGCCTGATTCATTACCAGCCGCCAGCTGCCGTTTCACAGCAGATCTGGGCTCAGCTCATCCGGCCTGGCAGGTGGGAAACTTCGCAAGCATTTGTCTTCTGCAAACAGTAAAGTTGTCCGAGCTTGTTAAGGAGAACAGAGTCCACTTGCTGAGGAATCAATGCTGCATTCGATCCACAGACGTCAATGAACGCTGGAGAGAGTATGGATGTTGTGCTAAAGTTGTAGATCTGCTGTACGATGAGCTCTGACAGCTCGTTTGATGATGATTTTTCAGCCAGACTCGGTCACTTTGAGCAAATACGACTTTAAAATGACAACTCCTGGCTAATGAGTGTCCAAAATAGCAGATAAATCCAGCTGGAAATATCATACTGGCTCCCTGCAGGATTTAGCATTTAGCGAACACAGAGTTGAACGCAGATTCAATGTTTTTTTTGTCGCAGCCTTGGCTTATTTTTGTAACATTTTACAACAAGGTTGTGTTAATGTTAGTTAATGTATTTAGCAACATGAACAAACAATGAACATTTATTGCAGAAATCCATCACTCAAATGACTAGTTCTAAATATATATTAATCCTATTCCTATATTAATCTATTTCGCTTAAACGAATCACTGAATCAAATGTTTGAATTGAATCATTTAAATAACTAGTTTCATTTTCTAAATCCTGTCTATTTTGCTTAAAACAATCACTGAATCAAATGTTTGAATTGAATCATTTAAATAACTAGTTTTATTTTCTAAATCCAGTCTATTTTTTTAACGAATTTAACTAAATCGAATGTTTGCATTGAATCATTCAGTAAACTAGTTTCATTCTCTAAATCCTGCCTATTTTGCTTAATCGAATCACTGAATCAAATGTTCAAATTGAATCATTCAAATGTTCGGTTTTATTCTCTAAAACCTGTCTATTTTGCTTAAAATAATCACTGAATCAAATGTTTGAATTGAATCATTCAAATAACTAATTTCCTTTTCTAAATCCTGCCTATTTTACTTAAAAGAATCACTGAATCAAATGTTTCAATTGAATTATTTAAATAACAAGTTTTATTTTCTAAATCCTGCCTATTTTACTTAAAAGAATCACTGAATCAAATGTTCAAATTGAATCATTCTAATAACTAGTTTCATTTTCTAAATCCTGTCTATTTTGCTTAAACCAATCACTGAATCAGATGTTCAAATTGAATCATTCTAATAACTAGTTCATTTTCTAAATCCTGTCTATCTTGCTTAAACGAATCACTGAATCAAATGTTCAAATTGAATCATTCAAATGTTCTGTTTTATTTTCTAAAACCTGTCTATTTTGCTTAAAAGAATCACTGAATCAAATGTTTGAATTGAACCATTGAAATAACTAGTTTCATTTTCTAAATCCTGTCTAGTTTGCTTAAAAGAATCACTGAATCAAATGTTCAAATTGAATCATTCTAATAACTAGTTTCATTTTCTAAATCCTGCCTATTTTGCTTAAAAGAATCACTGAATCAAATGTTTGAATTGAATCATTGAAATAACTACTTTCATTTTCTAAATCCTGTCTATTTTATCAGGGGTCGCCACAGCAAAATGAACCGCAACTATTCCGGCATATGTTTTATGTGGCGGATACCCTTCCAGCTGCAACCCAGTACTGGGAATCACTTATACACACTCACATTCACACACACACTTAAACACTATGGCCAATTTTGTTTACCCAATTACTCTATAGAGCGTGTGTTTGGACTGTGGGTGAAGCCAGAGCACCCGGAGGAAACCCACGTCAACACGGGGAGAACATGCAAACTCCAAATGCCAACTGACCCAGTTCACTGCTTGTATTCTGTGTTTTGCGATCGTTCGGTGTATCCACATATCCGGTTGAAACTTTTCAGACTTGAGGAAGATGCAGACTGTTCAGGCAGTGCGTTTTAATTCCTGGATTCACCTGATTGTCAATAGATGCGAGTGTGTGCGGGTTCATCTGCCTCCGCTTCCTAAAAGCACTTTCACCATCTGCAAAGTTCCGCTTCACTCGCTTTTATTTTGAAGCCTTGCAGAAAACATCTTTAGAGGAGGTCAGGAGAGTCACGGCTGAAATAAATTGCAAAACCAATACCGACGTTATTATGTGGAGAAACACACTGGCGTAGAAGTACTTCTAAATGGAAAGGCCTGGAGAACTCGTGTGAAAGACTGTAGAGACTTTATAGAGACTCTGCATTGAAGAACACAGTGAAAATACTGTAAAGTAAGAGAAGTGGAGCTCCAGGAACTCAACACTTTTGCAAAATGCTGGAGATATGGGTGACATTGGGATTTTTTGTTTTGAAAAACCCTCCAGTAATTATGATTTACTTACTAATTATGAGAAATGCTCTGAAAATACCAGCCTGATCTTATTAGGAAATGTAGCTGTTCTACATTTTAATTCGTACAGATTCATATGCTTTCAATCGTACCAACTTGTAAGATTTTAAAAGGAGGCGTGGCACTAAAACCACACCCCTAAACCCAAGTGTCATTGAAGGAATGAGTAAATCATGCTAAATTGTATGAATGAGATCGTACAAATTCAAATTACACTGTGTATTAACAACACGCGACGCAACAATATTCCAGCAACAAGCAATTTGTCTGTCTGCACCAAAAGTGATGCGACAGAAACATTTAAATACCAGCCATTGCACTCCCAACAAAATGTAAAAGGCTTTTAATATAATTAATAGATATTAACATTAAAATTATTAATAGGCTACAGAGTGACTGATGTTATTTTTAAATTTGAGGTGAACTATCTGCCTTTAGTAGTATAGCAATACATTTCAGGTCAAGTGGTTTTAAACTCACACTGGGGGCATTTTGCACTAAATAAAGCACATAATCTGTTCCTGAGGTGATCTTTTGTCACTTTATGCTGTGGTTTTGCCTTGATGTCACAGAAATAGAAAGCATTTCTAAAATTTTAATTTTGTTTTGGTTTGAACAAAAACTCTTTTTAGTATAGAAAAGATGTCGTGTATATTTTGATGTTGTTTATTGCATGTTGCAGTGCCGCATTGCATTAGGACACTAATTAGATTAGATTCAACTTTATTGTCATTACACATGTACAAGTACAAGGCAACGAAATGCAGTTTAGGTCTAACCAGCAGTGCAATAGCAGCAAGTGCAGGATACAGGTATGAGTTATAAAGTGCAGTTATAGAAAAACTATGGTGATATTTACAGATGGATGTGCTATGAACATTATATACAGGTTGTATTAGCTATGAACAGAGATTTACAATAAATGAATATATGTACAGGTTGCTATTAATAGCAGAAGTGTGCAGATAGATGAACATAATTACAAATGTCCATGTGCAGTGGGTATGTACAGTTCAAATAAGTGAATCAGTGCAATGTAGTGCAATGAATATGTGCAAATTTAAATCGCTCCCTGATTTCATGAGGAAATGTAACTGTTTTACTTTTTGTTCGTTTAGATGGTAATTTCTACAAATTCATACAAGTTCAGTTGTAAAACCTAATCGACATTTGGATATGACCAATTGTAGGAATTAGATTGTAGTGAGATAGCGTTAAAAATATGTAATTTTGTTTTAGATACTTTGAAAATTTCCCCCCCAAAAAACATTAAAAAATCTGTTAAAAATAAAAACATCTTAACATTATTATCATAAGATGTCCAGTATATAGATATGTATATGTAAGTTTAACTATACGTGTAAAATGACAACTTAAAATAAAAATGAAAGAAAAACATTTCAAACTATTACTAAAAAACTACAGTTGTTTTATTGCATATTAATATTATTAATTATTGCATATTAATATTATAAATATTTATTAATAATAATAATAATATTTTGCATTATTTAAAAACTGCACGGTTCTTAAAATGAATCAGTTTGAAAAGCATTGATTCAGTGATTCTTTCAAACAATTTATTCAGTATATTATTTTTCTGGTAAATATGTATCTCGTTTATATTTACATTTACTTTACACACTCTAAAACATCACTACACTGTACAAAAGATTTTGTAAACTACACAGTGTTTAACTGTAAAATTAACTGTACTTTACTGTAGGACAGTTATGCAATAGGTTATTGTATTTATTGATATAGTTTCAATGTGAAAATTACTGTATATTTTACAGTAAAGATATACATGCAATTCTGTAAATACATATAGAGCAAGATGAATAGCTCTGTATATAGTTCTTTTGCTGTAATTGGTTTACAGTAAGTTACCGACAAACTGCAGCAAGTACATTACTGTAATGTAATGTAATGTGTGTATTTATATAGCGCATTTATTGTGTATGGCCATACACCCAAAGCGCTTCACAATCATGTGGGAGGTCACCAGTGTGCAGCATCCTCTTGGATGATGTGATGGCAGCCACAGGACAACAGTGCCAGTGCGCTCACCACACACCAGCTATTGGAGTAGTTGAGAGACAGTGATAGAGCCAATTTGGTGGATGGGGATGATTAGGGATGGGGATAAGGGCCAGGTTATTTGGTCAGGTTGCACCCCTACCCTTTATGAGAAGTGCCATTGGTTTTTTAATGCCCACAGATAGTCAGGACTTCAGTTTAACATCTCATCCGAAAGACGGCACCCACTAGTGTCTCCTTCATTTTTAACTGGGGCATTAGCACTCACACAGACTGCTGGCCTCACTAACACCACTTCCAACAACAATCTGGTTTTCCCATGTGGTCTCCCATCTAGGTACTGACCAGGCTCAGCCCTGCTTAGCTTTAGTGAGTAACAGGTGTTGATCTGCAGGGCGATATGGCTGTAGATTCTACAGGAAATTGTTAACAGTGTATTTGAAATATGTTTGTGCAAACTCACTCCCGAACTCCTTGCGCGTTCTCTAAACGGCGCAGATGATGAAGTTTGTCTTATTTGTGAACTTGTGAGCGCCGCGAGCAGAAACGAGCAAACGCAGCTCCTGTTCCTGTCTGCATCTGCTGAGTTTGATGTCCTGTGGTTGTGTTTGTCACATCTGAGAGCTGATAATGATAATGATAATCCACACACTGTCAAACATCCTCACAGCGACAGTCACACACACACACAACTGACACTGTAATACACAAAATACATTTTAGAAGCGCACTTTAGTAACAAGCATTTAGAGCCTCGTATAGAAGCTAAAATCTGTCATGGTGCGTTGTGATTGGTGGAAAATCACAGCAGCTGATTTGTTTTTTTCTTTTAAATGTTAATATGTTTATCGGCGCCAATAGCCTAGTAGATAAGTGCGCCGACATATAGCACCATAGTGCTTACGGCGACCTGAGTTCGATTCCTGGCTCGAGGTCCTTTGCTCACCCTTTCTCTCTCTCTGCTCCCAATACTTTCCTGTCTGTAACCTTAACTGTCCTGTCCAAATTAAAGGTAAAAAACCCCTAAAAGATCATTCTAAAAAAAATGTTTAACATGTTTTAATCTTGTGCCTTTTTGTATTTAAACAAGCTTTGTCTATTTGTAAAAATAAAGTTATCATACAGCTTTATATTCTGGATTTTGCTGCAGTCTTCAACGTTCACACGGAGCACAGCTTATCACTGTCAGGTCCAACAGCAGTAGACCAATCAAAAGGGTTCGGAGGCGGGACAACCGTTGCATGCTTCTGTTTATAGTAGAAAGTTAGCATGACAACTGTTTTATTTACCGTTATATCATTGCGGAGGAGGCGTTCATTGTGGATTTGTCCAGATATTGTAAGTTATGTGAAGTTTCATAAACTAATTTCGAGAGGAGCACGTGATATGATTGAGCACGTCTGGCCACTCATCTGTAATCAGTAATAATCCAATCAGAGTGATCCTAGTCTACTATAAATGGATCATTTTCTCCCTACTGTTTCTATCTTTGTTTGGAAGAATCCCCCCTTCCACCCCATCTCCTCCTTTTCCTCCCCTTTTCTAAAGGGGGAGCTCTGGAGACCTACCTGATCTCGGATCTCCTGATATGCTTATCGACCGGGTGGGAGCCCTGGGCTCAAATATCTCTGAGCTCAGGGTTCTCTCCCGGGACAGCATGCCAAACCTGCTTTATACGCCAAGCATATCTAAGTGGGAACTCTTGAAATGATGTATCTTCAAGTATTTATCATGACATGTTGTTTTCCTATTTCAAATAGGTTTGTTATTATCGTTAATACATAACCATCATAATGTTGTGTCATGTGGACCTCGTGCTATGCTGTGCTTTTTTAAAACTCAAATGAAATGTCAGCAAAAGCTTCTCTTCTTGTGGATGTTTTCCGCATGTCGGTGTGGGTTTCCTCCGGGTGTGCCTGTTTCCCCCACAGTCCAGTTGGATGAACTAAATTGGCCATAGTGTATGAGTGTGTTTGTGAATGTGAGAGTGTATGGGTGTTTCCCAGTACTAGGTTGTGGCTGGAAGGGTATTTGCTGCATAAAACATATGCTGAAATAGTTGATGGTTCATTCTGCTGTGGCAACCCCTGATAAAAAAAAAGGAACTAAGCTAAAGGAAAATGAATGATTGAGCTTTTCTTCTTCTCTCGTTTGATGTTTTTCAACTCTCTCTCATGCCGCCATTCAAAAAGCCCTAAAGCATGCTGGACAAATCAAGACTGACACATTTCCTTCATATGTACAGTACTGTCTCCATCTAAAGCAGTCATCATGTGTAACCGGCTCGGCTGTATGCGTCCAGACTAGCTCTAATGAAGCCTCTGCCGAACACATTATACGCTCCCGGATCTTAGAGGTGCAGGGCAGGCCGGGCCGGCGTCCCACAGGACTCCAGAAACACGTCTGCCCTGTTTAAAGGGCCTAATGAAGCCATTACATTCCCAGGAAGCCCAAACTCTGTCTATAGATTAAACACGGGCCTCTGTTATTCTGGGGTTGTGACCTGCGCTGACGGCTGCCAAAGTGAAGTCTGGTGGAGGCCACAAGGGAGAACAGATGGCCAAAATGGCAAAAACACATCCCAGATAGTGTTTCTGACATTAGAGATGTGGCATTTTGATGAGGTGGAGTCGGTAGGAGGAAGAAAATTGCAGGAGTCATGGTGCAACTGCACTGGAAGAAAATGCCTGTAATTTCAATGGTAAATAACTGGAAAAATACTACAGTAAAAAAAAAAAGTAGGGTGGCACGGTGGCTCAGTGGTTAGAACTGTCGCTGAAGGTTGCTGGTTTGAGTCCCAGCTGGGCCAGTTGGAGTTTCTGTGTGGCGACCTTTAATAAATCAGAGACTAAGCTGAAAGAAAATGAATGAATGAACTCCTTTAAAATGAGCTGAAACAACACGATTCTTGGGTTTTTTTGGAATAACTTAATTGTTTTATGTTCAATCCACTTATATTTGTAAAAATTAACAAGTCAACTTAACTAATTCATGTTGTACCAAATAAATAAATGGTTTCTGTGGAACCCAGCATCTTTTACAATGTGGTTAACAGTTTGTTTCCTCAACATGTACGTAGATATCCCTAAGACTTATGCTAGAACTATCCTTTATTTATTAAGACTGAAGGGAATATTGAGTTTATATATTCATAATATACAGCATATTTAATTAAACAACATGACATGCTCAATTGCAAACTTAACATTGATTTTATATCAAAGGTTTAGATAATATTAAGTGACTCTGTTATTGTTGACTATTTTATTAATCTCATTTTTAATTCAGATATTTCTTTAAGAATAGCATATTTAATAAATAGTTCGTTTACCCTAAAAATAAAATTTACTTACAATTTACTCTCCTTCAAGTAGCTCCAAAACTTTTTGAGTTTCTTTTTTTTTTTCTTTTTTTTTTGTTGAACACGAAAGGTGGCAGCATGGTAGCTCAGTGGTTATCACTGTCGCCTCACAGCAAGAAGGTCAGTGGTTTGAGTTTGGGTTGAGATGGCTGGGTTTCCTCTGTGTGCTCCGGTTTCCCCCACAGTCCAAACACAACCGCTACAGGTCAACTGAATAAACTAAATTGTCCACAGTGTATGTGTGTGAATGTGAGAGTGTATGGCTGTTTTCCAGTACTGGGTTAAAGCAGGAAGGGCATCCACTGTGTAAAACATATGCTGACGAGTTGGCCGTTCATTCCACTGTGGCGACTTCTGATAAATCAGAGACTAAGTTGAAGGAAAATAAATGAATGAACTTATTGAACTTATTTACTTTACGTTGTCCCAGCACAAATCGATTCTGTGGAACTCAGCATCTTTTAGTGTGGTTAACAGTACGTTTCCTTAATATATACATAGATATCCTTAAAAATAACACTAAAACTATATGCAAGACTGAAGAGAAAATGGAGTTTATGTATTCATAATTTACAGTATATTTAATTAAACAACACGACATGACCAGCGTGCTGCTCAGTTGCAAACTTAACATTGATTTTATATCAGAGTTCAAACATTTAGTTGATATTAAGTGACTCTGTCATGGTTGACTATTTTATTAATCTCACTTAGCACAGACTTAAGAAATAGTTAGTTTACCCCAAAAGTAAAATTTACTCACAGTTTACTCTCCCTCAAGCAGTTCCAAAAAAATGTAGCTTCTTTGTTTTTCTAGTGAACACAAACGAAGATATTTATTTAAATGTTACTAACTGGTAACCATTGAAATCCATAATAGGAAAAATAAACATTATGTAAGTCAATGCTTACCAGCTTTCAACATTCTTCAAAATATCTTCTTTTGACAGTTTAACAGAATGAAAAATAAAACATAAAGCCAAAGATACGTAAATGATGACTGAATTTTCATTTCTGGCTGAACTCTCTCTTTAAGCTTGTAAAAAATGTTGTTATTAACTAGTGTGTCTAGATTTAAGAATGCTGAGATATCTGTACTCTAAAAAAAGTGAAAAATACTGCATGTAAAATCATTTTTGGGATTCAGTCTGCATATAAAATGTCTTTGGGATTCAGTCCGTCATGCTGAAATGGCCATTTCTCTTAGCTTTTCCAAAACTACTGGGAAATCCCACGACAGACATAAATGCAATTATCTATGGCCCATTGGTATGTTAATTAAGGCTAATGTCTATTAGCATCTATTGCTACTTGCTCCTCAGAGAACACTGCTCACTAACCCCATCCTGGCAGCTGTCGCCATGATTATTAATATGAATTTCCAGAGGTTAAAGAGTTTTACGGAACCTACAAGCTCACAAATGATAAAACTGTCACCTACCAGAAACACACACACACACACAGTATAGTGCTGCTAGCATGAAGATGAGCTTCTGCAATATTTACATATACTGTTAGCACACAGAAGGTGATGACATGTCTGCAAAATGTCAAACCAATTCAGACCAACATGAAGTTTGTTTGGCAAAGCTGAACTTACTAGAAAAGTTTGATCCAGCAGGTAAACAGACACATTTTTATCTAAAAACCTCAATATATTTCAGGCAGAACTGAAGATTAGAGTAGACCTAGTTTGTCATCATCTCAAACTAAATCAGATTATATATAGATATCTCTTTTAAATTAATATTTTCTATAGGATAATAATAATACCTTACATTTATATGGCGCTTTTCTGCACACTCAAATCGCTTGACACATTTTTTGTGGGGGAATATCCTAACCCACCACCAGGATGTTTGATTATAAAATATTTGTGCATATACATTATAGATTAGCCAAAATCTGAAGCTAATCTAACAAAATATCCTGCATGTGCTGCTATTGCACTCCTAGCTTAGATCTAAACTGGATTTCGTTGCCTTGTGCTTGTACATGTGTAATGACAATAAAGTTGAATCTAATCTAATCTAAAATATTTAGTACACCAAAGAATTACATCCAAATGTATATGTTAGGGAAAAATACTTCATAAAAACAGAGAAAATCAAGATACACTAAAAAATACATATAACATGTAGTTGAAACTTTGTAGTTTGTAATTTCTTGTGCAATATTTCACTTTAATTTCTTTCTAAAACTTTTAAATCTTTCTATTTCTAAAGAATTATTATTATTATTATTATTATTATTATTATTATTATTATTATTATTATTATTTTATTATTATTTTATTATTATTATTATTATCAATATTATTATTATTATTATTATTATTATTATTATTATTATTATTATTATTATTATTATTATTATTATTCATTCGTTCATTCGTTCATTCATTCATTCATTCACTTCTCGGCTTAGTCCCTTTATTAATCCGGGGTCGTCACAGCGGAATGAACCCCCTGTTATTATTATTATTATTATTATTATTATTATTATTATTATTATTATTATTATTATTATTATTATAAAATATTATTTTAATAAATATATCTGTTTAATATATATGTTTTGTTCAAATGCACCAATATATATTACCTATATTCACTGAAACTGAACTTCAACTCTGAAAATTAAACTGACACTGTTTCAATTTACTATAATGTGACAATAAAGATGAATTGAATTGAATTGAAAAAATGCATAAAAATATTCATTTTTAAAATGGGGTGTACTCATTTAAATATATACTCATCAACATGGCATCAATGTTTGGTAACAGGGCACCAATCCAAAGGTATTTCAAACTGCTTTTGAATCATTCATTCATTCATTCATTCATTCATTCATTCATTTTCTTTTCGGCTTAGTCCCTTTATTAATCCGGGGTCGTCACAGTGGAATGAACCGCCAACTTATCCAGCATATGTTTTACACAGCGGATCAATGGGAAACATCCATACACACTCATTCACACACATAAACGTCAGACAATTAGGCTTACCCAATTCACCTACATATACAACATGTCTTTGGACTGTGGGGGAAACTGGAGCACCTGGAAAAACACACGCCAACACGGGGAGAACATGCAAACTCCACACAGAAATGCCAACTGACCTAGCCGAGTCTTGACCCAGCGACCTTCCTGCTGTGAGGTGATCGTGCTGCCCACTGTGCCACCGTGACACTCTTTTAAATCAAAGAAAGACAAATACCTTCACTGTAAGAATATTGGGACTGTTTGTCTGAGCTAATTTAGCAGGTCTGCCAGCTTATTCAAGATGGAAAGGTTCAAATCCCCTATAAAGCCATTAAACTAGATGAGTCTGACCAGCTATGACGAAAACTACAGCTCAAAACCAAACTGCTAGGTCATGACATTGATTTGCCCTCAGATGGAAAACACAATCGTGCGCAGGACTGAAAATGGCCCTTAATTGAGCACAAAGTTTGTGGAATAAACTGGGGTTAATGTTTATAGCCCTAAAAGGGCAACTGCTATCTGATGTACAGAGATTTTCCTGAAATAGTGACAAGATCTCAATAGTCTTGGCCATTAGCGGAAAACTACAATGAGGGCAAATTTGCTGTTGCAAAGCTATTGACTTTTCATCAGCTTGTTGTATGACATTCATTTAGCGGCTAATTGCACGCTTGTTCATTTCTTTTCTCTCCATTTTAATACAGTTTGGACATTTGAAATCGCAGATTGGGAAATGCAATGCATGAAGAAAAAAAGGCTCATCTGCAGTCTTAACAAGACAATGTAACTGCAGTATGTTCACATTAAAATACAGAAACCATGGAAAGAAAGAAAGAAAGAAAGAAAGAAAGAAAGAAAGAAAGAAAGAAAGAAAGAAAGAAACGAATTAACAATTGAATATATACGAACAGATGAACAAACAAACAAACAAATGAATACGAACAAATTAAATAACAAATGAATAAATGAATAAGAACAGATGAACGAATGAATGAACAAATGAATACGAACAAATTAATTAACGAATGAATGAATGAATACGAACAGATGAAAGAATGGATGTATGAACGAATTAATTAATTAATGAAGGAAGGAAGAAAGAAAGGAATGAACGAGTGAACGAACTATTGAACAAACAAACAAATGAATACAAGCAAATGAACAAACGAATGAATGACCGAATACGAACAAATGAATACGAACTAATTAATTAACATATGAATGTATGAATGAATGAATGAATGAATGAATGAATGAATGAATGAATGAATGAATGAATGAATACGAACAGATGAAAGACTGGATGTATGAATGAATTAATTATTTAATAAAGGAAGGAAGAAAGAAAGGAATGAATGAGTGAATGAACGATTGAACAAACAAACAAATGAATACAAGCAAATGAACAAACGAATAAAATGAATGACCAAATGATAGAATGAAGGAAGGAAGGAAGGAAGGAAGGAAGGAAGGAAGGAAGGAAGGAAGGAACAAATGAATAAATAAACAAATACAAACAAATGAATGAATGAATGAATGAATGAATGAATGAATGAATGAACTAACAAATGAAGAAAGAACAAACTAACAAATGAATGAACAAATGAAGAAATTAATCAATGAATGAACAAATGAACAAACGGAAAAATGAATGAATGAATGAACAAATGAACAAACGAACAAACAAATATATGAATAAATAAATAAATGAATGAATGAATAAACAAACTAAGGAACAAACAAAGGAACAAATGAACAAATGAAGGAAGGAAAGAAGGAAGGAAGGAAGGAAGGAAGGAACAAACAGGGAAATTAATCAATGAAAGAACAAATGATTGAATGAATGAATGAATGAATGAATGAATGAATGAATGAATGAATGAATGAATGAATGAATGAATGAATGAACGAACACAAACTACATCTGCTTTCTCAAACATTTAGTTTCAGCCTAGGGTATGGGTAACTGCTCTAAATCATGCTTGGCTGGTAGCTTTGGGTAGCAACAGTTACTAAGTAGCGTGATGGTAAACACTGGAGTCCGGAGGATGCTAAAGTGGATGTTATTACACAAATGTGTGCCATCGCTCATGAATTTTTAATGCACAATTAAACCATGCGATTAGTACAGCTGTGTGATATTTGCATTTGCAGAGCAGCGGGGTCTCTGGTAATAGCTATAATTCCAGCACGCAGAGTGAGGAAAGGGGGAGGATTGTAGCGTAGAAGGGGTTTAGCGGAGGAGGGACTGCATGTTAAAGCCTGTCATTATATGTTTGTCCATCCACATCCTCTCACCCCGTTTCCCTCTGCTTCTCTTCAGCTGCACGTCTTTATGGAGACTCTAGGGCACTTAATAGTGGTCATCACAATCAGTCTTGTGGAGGATGAGGTTAGCAGACTACAATAGACACTTTAGAGACTTCCATCCAGTTTGCATGGCTACTTGGGCAGCTAGTTTGTTTCTGGGGCTATATAAGTGCCAGTATTAAGTTGTTTTATGAGTACATCATTTCATTTCTGTGGTATAGCAGAATATATTTACATCATTTAAACTTCAGTACAACTTTTGCTCCATGCACTGGCTGGAGTTATAGTCTCTTTAAATTGCATCTATATAAAAAGCTTCTGGCATGATAGATTTGCTGACTCAGTCTGTTGTGATTGGTCAGATTGGTGTAGTCTGTTCTGATTGGTCATCTGGTCCCATTCTGTTCTGATAGGTCCACAGGCTCAGTTTTCTCTTGATTTGTCATCTGATCAGCACATCTTGTTTGTTATGATTGGTCTGATGTGATTGGTCAGATGGTCTCAGACTGTTGTGATTGGTCAGGATGGTGTAGTGCCTTCTGATTGGTCATCTTGTCCCATTCTGTTCTGATTGATCCACTGACTTAGTTTTCTCTGATTTGTCATCTGATCAGCACATCTGGTCTGTTATGATTGGTCTGATGTGATTGGTCAGATGGTCTCAAACTGTTGTGATTGGTCAGGTTGGTGTAGTCCGTTCTGATTGGTCATCTGGTCCCATTCTGTTCTGATTGGTCCACAGGCTCAGCTTTCTCTTGATTTGTCATCCGATCAGCACATGCAGTCTATTATGACTGGTCTGATGTGATTGGTCAGATGGTCTTAAACTGTTGTGATTGGTCAGGTTGGTGTAGTCCGTTCTGATTGGTCATCTGGTCCCATTCTGTTCTGATTGATCCGCTGGCTCAGTTTCCTCTGATTTGTCTTTTGATCAGCACATCCAGTCTGTTATGATTAGTCTGATGTGATTGGTTAGGTTTTCTCAAACTGTTGTGATTGGTCAGCTTGGTGTAGTCTGTTCTGATTGGTCATCTGGCCACATTTTGTTCTGATTGGTTCGCTGGCTCAGCTTTCTCTGATTTGTCATCCAATCAGCAGATCTAGTCTGTTCAGGCTGGTGTAGTCTATTCATTGGTCAGGTTGGCTCAGACTTCTCTGATTGGTCAGATGACCCAAGTCTGCTGTGATTGGTCAGGTTGGCATAACCTATTGTGATTGGTCAAACAGTTTAATCTGTTCTTATTTGTTAGTTCGGTGTAGTCTGCTCTGGTCAGCTAGTCAGCTAGCTCAGTCTGTAGTGATTGGTTAGATGATTCAATTTAGTGTAATAATTGGTCAGCTCATCCAGCGTGTTGTCAATGGTCAGATGGCTCAGTGTTGTGATTGGCTAACTGACTCAGTCTACTTCTATTATTTAGCTCATCCAGTCTGTTATGATTGGTCAGATAGCCTTAGTCTGTTGTGATTGGTCAGGTAAGTGTAGTCCGTTTTGATTGGACATAGGGCCTCAGTCTCCTCTGATTGGTCAAATATCCCAAACAGTTGTGATTAGTCATCTGGCTCAGTTTGCTCTGAATCCTCAGTTGGCCAGAGCCTGCTGTGATTAGTCAGGTTGGCATAGTCTATTGTGATTTGTCAGATAGTTCAGTTTGCTCTGATCAGTTAGTTTGGCATATAGTCTGTTCTGATTGGTCAGCTGGCTCAGGCTGTTGTGATTCATCAGTTGATTCAGCCAGTCTGCTATTACTGGTCAGCTCAACCAGTCTGTTGTCAATGATCAGAAGGCTTAGTCTGAACTTACTGGTCAGCTAGCCCTACTATGTTGTGATTGGTCAGTTGGCTCAATCTGCAGTGATTGTCAGCTGGTTCAGTCTTTTGTGATTGGCCAAATTATTCAGTCTACTGTAATTGGTCAGTTTGCTCTGATTGGTCAGCTGACCCAGTCGGCTCTGATTGGTCAGAAGG
Source organism: Danio aesculapii (assembly GCF_903798145.1). Taxonomy (NCBI): domain Eukaryota; kingdom Metazoa; phylum Chordata; class Actinopteri; order Cypriniformes; family Danionidae; genus Danio; species Danio aesculapii. The sequence goes on from NC_079438.1 coordinate 56,111,102, forward strand.
CTCTGGAACATTCTACAAATGTATAACATTGATGTATTAATAGTAGAACCACAAAAGATGTGTTTTCTGCTGGGGAATCCATTTGTTTGGTTTAAACAGTTGATATATTTAGTGCGATTAGCTATCATTGCTCTCAGGTCAAAGTTTTTTACAGAATAAAGAAAGTAGAGCAATTGTTAAAGTCAAGACTGTGTTTCACTCCGTTGGTTTTTCTGCAAGACTCTGCTAATTCTCTCAGTGCTGTGTGGACAACAAACACTTGTGTCCCAGTGGTCAGTCTACATCGCCTTTGCCCTCTGTGAGCAAAGTCAACATCCACTGAACGGACAGGAAACAGCTGAACACTCCTGGTCCCGAGCACCAACAAAACATCCATGACATTTCGGTCAATACGTGAAAGAGCAGAGAGTCACCAGGGTACCCGGTGGTTCAGAAACACTACAGTACGAAAACCAGCATAATCCTCGCTCATCCTGAGTTTAACAACTGAGAATTAATTAAACGGATTCAACTTCTGCACACGTTGAGCAGATAAGAATGAGCAAGATAAGAATAATAATGTGCTTCCCCTGCTTAACCGAGGCTGGGATACAATACACGACTATTAAAATCGGAACATGCTTATAATGCAACACCATCGTTCACTTGCTGACTTTGGGAATAGTTCGAAAATAATGCATCATACACAAAGCAACTCAAGTCGTTCTGAACACAACACAATCAATTCAGGGCTGTACGATTAGTCGGATGTGATTGCCATGCACATTTTGTCAGAAAAAGCAGACAAAGTGTTTGTGATCGGCAGTAAATCTCTAGCATGTGCTTTCAGATCTATTCAAATCACACACTTATCTTTATGTATTGCATCGTACAACAAATCACATGACACATCTTGACTCAATAACATTGACAGCAGTATAAACACTTAAACCTTCAGCAAGTGAGAGAGGCTTTGATTTCTCAAAATCTGCCTGACAACCTCAAAACATTACGCAATTCTGAGTGTGCCTCACACAGGTGAGTGGGCTTGACAAACCACCTGTATAAAATATACCGACGCAATATCATCTCCGACACTATAACCCAGTGGTTCCCAAACTTTTCAGCCCATGACCTCCAAAATAACAACGTCAGAGACTCGCGCCCCCTACCATCCTCAGAGGTGGTTATAAACATACTAATGTTAAATATACACACCAATAGGCCTATATAAACACAAGCATACTGGCAACACAAAAAAATCCTTGTATTTTTTATAGTAATTGATACATTTGATAAAACGTTATAATAACTAATTAGAAGAAACAGCACAATGTTTGGAACACAACAAGTACATTACTGGTTTAATTTTAAAGACCAATACTCGGAGATCATCCTCCACATTCAGTTGTGATCTGTATTTATTTATAATGTGTTATCATTTTCTAAATTAGTATACATTTATAACATGTATGTGAGTGCCGAAAAGGTGTCTGAAAGTGCATCAGAGTGTTTAAAATAATTTGATCTGCTGCAACTAATGTTATTGCTGTCGTTTTAATCAAACTATCGTAATCCCTCAAGGGGTCACAATCCAATGTGAAAAAAAAATCAAAAGGCTGATTATTTGTTTACACATTTTGTGTGGGATATGGGTAAAACATAGTACTACTAATAGTTTAATAATATTTATTTGATTTTTAGAAATCACCAGGCGACCCCCATTCATTGTTGTGTGACCCCCCACTTTGGGAACCATTGCTATAGCCGACACTTGAACCAGTTTTTGGACATTTGCAACAGACACTTTCTTAAAGCCACTCTATGACTCTCTAAAAACATTGTGCATTTATGAAGTGTGCTCCACATAGGTGAGTGGGCTTGACAAACCACCTGTAGAAACACTCTTCTCGCTCTATAAAAAACACTCCCCCTTTTTTACTCTAGAACTTAATTCTCTGAGCACTAAGAGTTTCTCTGTATAATTAGCACTGTTTTGTGTGTGTTGCATCTTCTTGTTGAATTGTTGAAAGCCTCCTCAATTCACTTAGGATCAGATCATCTGCTAAATGACTAGATGTAAATGTAAACCCATATGCTTAATCTTGGAAATAAGCCACATATCAAAATAGCACCTGCTCACTTTATTGACTATATAAAATGGATCTTTTAAGCTTAAGCAAGCTAAATAATAAAAAGACATGACAACATTTGAAGAGTGGGCTCAGTGAAGCAGCTAGCCTCTCAAACGTAAAACACAACACTTCTGGTCATGCTGGTTTGGGTAAAATTGCCAAACATAATGAGTTTTGGCTTACTGTAATGTTACTGGGATTTAACTACAGCGGTTCAAACTGTAGTTTTGCTAAATGACTAAAGATTTATCAGTATAATGGTGAAAAAAAACTTACATTTCTAGTCAAACTATCCTTCTGCAATCTTATACCAAAAACGGAAAAAAGAAAAGAATTAATAGCTAAAACTGTGGGAGAGTGCTGCTATTATCCCAGCAGGTGCACAATATCATAAGACGTTAATATTAGGTTTTATTTAGGTCATGACGTCCGGTGACCAAAACTCAATATCTAGCCAGCGTCTAAGGACATTGTTATTTTGATGTTCAATAATGACGCCAAATTACGTTGATATTTGGTTGATTTTAGTTGATATTTGGTTGGTTTTGAGAAGTGACCAAAATCCAACATCTGATAGATGTCACAGTGGTAACGTCCACACAACGTCAAGGTGTAACAGGATTAGACGTTGATATTTGGTTGATTTTAGGTTGTTTTGAGAAGTGACCAAAATCCAACATCTGATAGATGTCATAGTGGTAACGTCCACACAACGTCAAGATGTAACAGGATTAGACGTTGATATTTGGTAGATTTTAGGTTGTTTTGGAAAATGACCAAAATCCAACATCTGATAGATGTCACAGTGGTAACGTCCACACAACGTCAGGGTATAACAGGATTAGACGTTGATATTTGGTTGATTTTTTAGGTTGGATGTTGGACATTGACATCGGCCTGACGTTGGGTTCTGATGTCAACTCGATTTTCATTTTCAAACAAAATCTAAAGTCCCCATGATGTTGGGGTACATTGGGGTACAACGTCAATATGATGTCTTGTTGACACCCTGTGCCTGCAGGGATGTAATTATATTGTACTGCAATATGGAGCAATTAAGTGTTGATGTTAAATCAAAAGTAATTTACAGAATATTGGAAAATGAAATGATTTAATGACAATAATCTTGTATGGTTACAACTGAATTAGCTACAAAATCACTGTATAAAATGATAAAGCATGAAATGATAAAAAACGTGATAGTATCTGTAGCTTAAATTAAATTAAATTAAGCTTAAATGTAAAATAATGTTCCCTGAGAGAGAGGGAGAGACGGGGAGGGAGAGAGAGACAAAGAGAAGGCCTCAAAAAGAGGCTGATAGTAGTAGAGTCAGAGAAGATAGACTTCAGATGAGGAGAGGAGCAGAGCAAGAAAAGAGCTAGAGCAAAGTTTACCACCTATTTTGTATCTTTCTTGACCATGTGACCAAATACTGAGACATAAAAACTGACCAATCAACATGTGATCACATCGTAAAACCCCCAAAGTTCACACACATCTTAACCAGGCCTTGATCATATCAGTATCTGCCTTTGAAATCTGTATGGACCTTCTTGGTAAAAAAGGGTGTGCCCACACTAGGTACAGTTGCTATGAAGCGTCGTCCCCTCTCCCTCTCGGCCTGCACTCACACTGCATTTTGCCTTCCGAGTCAGAGCACACTTATGTCCTCGATGATGCGACAGTTCAGTTTAACAAGAAGAGAGGCGCTCTCGCTCAGCACAGTGGACATTGTTTTAGTTATATTGTTTTGTATTAATTTAGGTCGTTTGATATGCAGTGTCACACAGTCAAATATTTTGCAGAAAAGATCCACCACTTTTGACCCTCATAAATTATCATTAAAGTCCTCGTGCTGCAGGTATTAGGAGGTTTGCTGAAGGTACAGCTGTCGTGCGGTGAGGGATTTGCATCTTTAATAAACTACGACAGTTTACATTCATTGAAAAGTAAGAATGAATAATAAATACATATGAAACAGTCCCTTAAAAGTGATGTCGCATCTTTCGTTTCGGGCTGAGGTGCGCTTTGCACTCACACTACAAGCATACTGCACCAAAGCCCAACCAAACCACGCTCTGGCATGCCTCCTCCAACTGGGCCAGGGTTGGCCAATTGAACTATGCCTGAGCTCGGTTTGGAACACTGACACTTGTCAAACGAACTGGGAAATACATCACAATTCGCATAGCATATAAATAAATGGGTAAGATAATTTACATTCCTACATTACTTTGAGGAGAAAAAAATAATTAAAACCATACAAGAATGTTGCTGTTTACTAAGTTAATTGTTGCAACTGGGATAGAAACATGAAACAATAATTTAGGGAATTCACTCTCATATTCAAATCAACTTTTTAATCCTTTTAAAATATTTTTAGAGAGTTTTTTTAATCTTTTTTAGCATTTAGAATCTTAGTTATGTCAATGTTAATGAAACATTCCATTTATTCATTTTGATGAGAATTACTTTTGAATGTTTTCTGAACATTGCATGAACGGTGTTTCTGTGCTGGCAACCTGAAAACATGTATGAACAGCTAAAGAAACTTATAAGATTCCTCAGACTCCTAGGATGTCTGAAAGCCTGTATGCAAGATTTGTTTGTGAAGATCTCACGTCTGTTTTGCTGGAAAAATCAGAAGGATGTGATGCTTACACTCATGAGAGCCTCAAATATACTTTATAATCAAACTATCCTAACTGTGGTTTTAATGAGCTCATCTGTTCAGATCATTTCAACATATTTCCATCACGCTGATCAGATTCCTTTTGAACTGTTTTCTTATGTATCTCGTGTTATCTTTGAAAGGAAAGAGCATAGCACATATTTATTCATTTAAACATTGCTCTCAATATGAAGGATGTCTGGATGTTTGTTATTAGTTTATAAGGTTTTTCTTTCAACTTCCTTGTACTTGTAGACAAACTGAACAGATCTTCTCCATGTTTATGTCATGTAATGTAGTCGCATATAGTTTATTTTACATCACGAATACCAATTTGCTAAAATAAATGCAATTCTCTGAATGGCCACTAGTGTCACTAATGACAATTCCAACAAATTTGAATGAAATTTTAATATTTTCTACGAGTATGTCATGTTATTTACTCCAATACAGTCTATTTTACATTATGAGTGCAGGAATGCGAATACATGCTAAATAATAAAATGCAATTCCCTGAATAGCCACCGGTGTCACTAATAAATAAACTTGAATGAAATCTTGAAATATTCTCGATGAGTATGTCATGTAATTTAATCCCATACAGTCTATTTTACGTTAAAAGTGCACGAATGCAAATTCGCAGCAAAAAAAATGCAATTCCCTGAATGGCCACAGATGTCGCCAACAACAATTCCAATCAACTTTAATGAAATCATGAAATATTCTCTATGAGTATGTCATGTCATTTAATTCCATACAGTCTATTGTACGTTACGAGTGAAGAAATGCGAATACATGCTAAAAAATGTAATTCCACAAATGGCCACCGGTGTCGCTAATGACAATACATTTGAATGAAATCTTGAAATATTCTCCATCAGTATGTCATGTAATTTAATCACATACAGTCTATATCATGTTACGACTGCACAAACGTGAATACACGAAAAAAAAAAAAAAGTAATGTAATTCCCTGAATGGCCAGCAGTGTTGCTAATAACAATTGCAATAAACTTGAATGAAATGTAAATATTTTCTATCATTATGTCATGTAATTTAATCACATACAGTCTATTTTACCTTACGAGTGCACGAATGAGAATACATTAAAAATAATAAAATGCAATTCCCTGAATGAACACCGGTGTCACTAATAGCAAGTCCAACAAATTTGAATGAAATCTTGAAATATTATCTGTATGAGTATGTCATGTAATTTAATCACATCGGTCTATTTTTTACGTTACGAGTGCAGGAATGCGAATACATGCCAAAAAAATGCAATTCCACAAATGGCCACCAGTGTCACTAATAAGCAATAAATTTGAATGAAATCTTGAAGTATTCTCCATCTGTATGTCATGTAATTTAATCACATACAGTCTATATCACGTTACGACTGCACAAACGCGAATACACAATAAAAAATAAAAGTAAATGCAATTCCCTGAATGACCACCAGTGTTGCTAATAACAATTACAATAAACTTGAATGAAATCTTGAAATATTCTCTATGAGTATATCATGTCATTTAATCCCATACAGTCTATTTTACGTTGCAAGTGCACGAATGCGAATTCGCTTTATCAAAAAAAGCAATTCTCTGAATGGCCATCAGTGTCGTTAATAACAACTCAAATAAATTTGAATGAAATTTAAATATTTCCTATGAGTATGTCGTGTAATTAAATCCCATACAGTCTATTTTACGTTACGACTACATAAATGTGTACGCACACCAAAAAAATAAATAAATGCAATTACCTGAATGGCCACCGGTGTCACTAATAACAATTCCAATCAACTTGATTGAAATCATAGAATATTCTCTATGATTATGTCGTAATTTAATCATATACAGTCAGACGTTACGACTGCATGAATGCGAATACACTCCAAAAAATAAAAATGAATGCAAGTCCCTGAATGGCCACCGGTGTCACTAATAACGAATACATTTTAATTGAATACAAAAACCATGCTCAACCATTATCCACAACCCTTCCAGACTGCAAATCAGAGCAAAAATCATTCAAGTTGATTCTCAAGCACTCTATAACCAAGTAACCAATACTGGCTTAGTATCTAAAAACAGCGCTTGTTTCTTGAAGTGTGTGATTGGTTTAAAAGCATCAACGCATCAAGCCATTAATAAAAAAGCAGTCCTACCCATTTCCCTGGAGATCTGCACAAACGCTTCCACGCCACTTTCTCCATAGTTTCCTTCAGAAGCCAGTGTGGAGACGTAGTTCCAGCCCATCGCCGTCACTATATCCAGCATGGCCTGAGCCTGGTATGAATCCGGTGGAACGACGCGTGAAAAGAAGTCGTAGCGGGTGTTATCGCTGAGCTCCGGAGCGGTGGATGCGTAGCTGATCTGAGGAATCTGCAGACGAAAGATGAAATGCTTGTCAGAAATCACAGTGGGGGAAAGAGAGAAATTAATTTTGGGATCTAGTGTTAGGATGTCTTCATTTAGCTGAATATTGCATGCAACGTTGCATTTATTTATGTACGTTCAGCTAGATTACTCAACAGTTTCTTTCCACAAGCTGTTAGAGCCCTCAGCTCCAATCATCTTACCAAAATATTATCCACAATCCCAGCTCCCAAAAACCAGGATCCCTTCCCCATTACACCACACGAAAACCTCAAAACATTATGCAAGTCTGAGCGTGCCTCAAACAGGTGAGAGGGCTTGACAAACCGCCTGTAGAAAACACACTCTTTCTTCTCTCTGACACTTTTATGTTACATTTGCACTAGTTTTGCACATTTGCACCAGACACTTTCTTACAATCACTCAATATCTCTATAAAAAAAACATTGTGTATTTATAAGTGTGCCTCATACATGTGAGTGGGCTTGACAAACCACCTGTAGAAACACTCTTCTCATATGCATCAGACACTTTACTTAAACTCCACTTTACAAGGAAGGACTCAATAAGGAAAACAATGTTTACTTGTGACTGTACAATACGATCATGTTGCACTACTTGTTTTCTTTAAACTTAAAGATCTCTCGTGCACAATATTTTGCACGATATTGTAATGTCCACACAGAATATTGTTATGTCCACTCATGTAGCGGAATCACAATAAGTAGAATGAAGTATTTTACAGCTCTGTTTATGGAGCATCATGTTGATGATCCTGATGATCGTCTTTCACACAGGTTCACTGATGCCTTTACTTTGATTTTTTATTTTATTTTATTTTTTCACTTTACCTTCACTTCTACACGTAACTTTTTGTTTTATTTTGTTAATTTAATTTAATTCAATTTTAACTTTATTTTTCATTTTACCTTCCCTTACCTTACTTTACATTACTTCACTTTACTTAACTCTACGTTTTATTTTGCTTTATTTTATTTATTTATTTTAATTAATTTAATTTAATTTATTATAATTTCTTTAAATTTTGTTTTATTTAATTTTATTTTACTTTTCATGTTACCCTACCTTACTTCTACACACTTTACTTTTTGTTCTATTTTGTTAATTTAATTTAATTTAATTTAATTTAATTTAATTTAATTTAATTTAATTTAATTTAATTTAATTTAATTTAAATTTTATTTATTTTATTTTATTTTATTTTATTTTATTTTATTTTATTTTATTTTTTCACTTTACCTTCACTTCTACACCTAACTTTTTGTTTTATTTTGTTAATTTAATTTAATTCAATTTTAACTTTATTTTTCATTTTACCTTCCCTTACCTTACTTTACATTACTTCACTTTACTTAACTCTACGTTTTATTTTGCTTTATTTTATTTATTTATTTATTTTAATTAATTTAATTTAATTTAATATTATTTATTTTAATTTTGTTTTATTTAATTTTATTTTATTTTTCATGTTACCCTACCTTACTTCACTTCTACACACTTTACTTTTTGTTCTATTTTGTTAATTTAATTTAATTTAATTTAATTTAATTTAATTTAATTTAATTTAATTTAATTTAATTTAATTTAATTTAATTTAATTTAATTTAATTTAATTTAATTTTCATTTTACCTTCCTTTCCCTTCCCTTACCTTACTTTACATTAATTCACTTTACTTAAATTTTGCATTATTTTATTTATTTATTTAAATTTATTTAATTTGCATGTTTTATTTCATTTTTACTTAATTTTTTTACTTCACTTCACTTACTTTACATTTCTTTTTTGATTTTGTCCAAACTTACAGTATCTGAACTGAACTTATCATGACCAACAACATATCATACATAATTTCCAACACACAAACTGAGCTGAAAGGCAATTAAAATATAAAACGAGAGAGAGAGAAAATATCTGTTGGTTAACTTTCATCCAGGGTCTTGCCTTAAGTAAATCAATGATGTAGAATGAAGTATTTTACAGCTCTTTTTATGGAGCATCATGATTGTCCTTCACACACAGGTTCTCTGATGCTCTCTCAGTTTAAATGTTTCTTTATTTATGTCTTGAAGAGCTCAGTGCAGGTGATTGTGTTGTGTTTTGCCATCGGGGATGTTTGGATTGAAGAGTGTTTGTGTAGCTGAACGTGAGGTGAATCTTAAACACTTGAGTGATAAAACACTTGAGAAAGATTGAGCTAAGAACATCTTTAACCTCTTCTTTACAGTCAACCTGTCTGTCAAATCCTCACGCCACACTCACTACATTACCCATGACTCACAAAGGCAAACTGGCCTCCCGCTCACTAAAACTGATGAGAGTTTGATGGTAGCAATAGTGTTGTTTTAGTATTGTTACTATATTTTTAGTTCGATTTCTCTTGTGTGTGTGCGCGCGTGTGTGTGTGTGTGTGTGTCTGTGTGTGTGTGTGTGTGTGTGTGTGTGTGTGTGTGTGTGTGTGTGTTTTATATAAATAAATGTTTAAGTTAGGCGGCACAGTGGCGCAGTGTTTAGCACTGTCATCTCACAGCAAGAAGGTCTCTGGTTTGAGTCTCAGCTGGGTCAGCATTTCTGTGTGCTATGGGTGCTCTGGTTTCCCCTGCAGTCCAAATACATGCACTATATGTGAATTGGATGAACTAAATTGGCAGTAGTGTACGAGTGTGTGAATGTGAGTGTGTATGGGTGTTTCCCAGTACCGGGTTGTAGCTGTAAGGGCATTCCCTGTGTAAAACATATGCTGGATAAGTTGGCAGTTTATTCTGATTCCTGATAAATAAGGGACTCAGCCGAAGAAAAATAAATAAATGAATGTTTGAGTTAATAGTTTAGATTGTTCATATTTTTTCATTGTAATAATTTTTTTTATGTTTTACTTTTTTATTTAGGTTTATTTTACTGTACTTTAATTTAATGTACTTCTTTAACTTTTTTTCAATTCAACTTTAATTGACTGTACTTTACTTTTACTTTTATTTTTATTGTATTATTTAGTTTAACTTTACACTTGAGTTTAGTTTTTAATATTTATTTGTTCATATTTTTAATTGTAATTTAATTATTTTATAGATTTATTGATTTATTTTTACTATTTTACTGCACAAAAAAAGTTTAGTTTAGTATTTAATTACATAAGTAATTGATTAACGTCACGATCACACAATGAAGGTTAGGATGGTTATCTCTTTTCATCAATTTATTCAAAACAATGTGGAAAGTTCAATGCAATAAGCAGGTAAGTGATATTCTTGGATGGAGAGCAGACTTGTTACCAGTTCACAATGTAAACAAGGCTCTTCATGCAACCACCAGAGTATAAATTCACTTCCCTTAATCACAGCTTGTGCGTCCACAGATTTAGGAGAAACGTCCATAGGAGAAGGGAAACATCCACGGAAGAAGGCGAACCAGGGAGGAGGTAAGGTAACCATCTGATATGGATTCCAGCTGATGAACGGCTGGAATCGAGGAGGCTTTATGGGTGACGGTGATTGCTGGTGCAGGTGTGTCTTATTAGAATTCAGGTGAGAGTGCTCGATGATTGGCGCTGAGGGAACGAGATGGTGAGGGAGACTGGTGACTGGAGCAGCAGGAACGAGCCGGGTATGTGACAATTAAATTGTTAATTTGTTCGTATTTTTAATTGTAATTTAATTTTTTTATTAATTAATTAATTTATTTTACTTCACTTGAGTTAAGGGGTTTAGTTTTTTGTATTTAACTGTATAAGCAATTGATTGAGATAATAGTTTAGCTTGTTAATATTTTTTTTTTGTAATTAATGCATTTTACTTTAATTTATTTTATTATAATTAACTATAATTTAGTTGTTTTGTCGATTTTGTTATTATGCCTTTATAGTATTTAGTCTCTTTATTATATAGTAGTAGTTTATAGTTTTTGTTAAAATTTTAAAATCGATTTTCCGCTTTTATTTATTTATTTATTTATTTATTTATTTATTTATTTATTTATTTATTTATTTATTTATTTATTTATTTATTTATTTATTTATTTTTGTTTTCACTTTAATTTTGTTTTAACTTAATTTTTTTAAACACAAGAACTGTCACTACAAAGATTAAAGTGAACTTTTGCAAGGTTTGCTCACCTAAAAAGGTAAACCGTAATGCAAAGCAAACTTTCATTAAGTATAGCAATCGTGGCTCATGAATACTTCATGAGGAAAGGCTACGCAAATAAAACAACACCCCAGAGGCCCAGATACATAAAAGCAGGAGAAATAACTCCTCTTTTATTGCATAACACTTTAAAAATAAACAAATATTGCTTTCTGGGAGAAAAGAGGCATATTTTGAGTATAAAGTTATGATCTCATATCAAAGCATCAAAGATATTTTGTTTATTGTGAAATGAACACACTGTATTTTCAGCTGATTAACTGAAGCAGAATGAACACCACCATCACTCAGTAATATAATAAAAAGTCACACAGAACTACAAGATCATACAAATGGGTTCTGTTTGACATGAAAATACAGTATACTAGCTAGTAAAACAAAATACATTCTACATACATTTTTACTTTATTTGTTTGTTTTATATTTTAATTCTATATTTTGGGAAAATGATTAGACCTCCAATGGATTTATTTATTTATTTATTTATTTATTTATTTATTTATTTATTTATTTATTTATTTATTTATTTATTTGTTTGTTTGTTTGTTTGTTTGTTTGTTTGTTTGTTTGTTTGTTTGTTTGTTTGTTTTGTATGCACTTATTTATTTATTCTTTTTTTGTGATTAGCCCTCCTGTTAAATTATGTATTGCATAAAAAAATTAATAAATAAATAAATATACATACATTTCAGAGGAGGGCTGATTTTTTTTTATAATTATAATTATAATTATATATATATATATATATATATATATATATATATATATATATATATATTTATATATTTATGTATTGTGTATTGTTTTAGCATGTTCACTTGATCATGTACAGTTAAAGTCAGAATTAGCCCTTTCTTTTTTAAATATTTCTCAAATAATGTTGAACAGAGCAAGGAAATTTTCACAGTATGTCTGATAATATTTTTTCTTCTGGAGAAAGTTTTATTTGTTTCATTTCGGCTAGAATAAAACTAGTTTTTGATTTTTTTAAACATATTTTAAGGTCAATATTATTAGCCCACTTAAGCAGTATTTTTTTTTCAATTGTCCACAGAAGTGAACTTTAAGCTGAATACTAGTATCTTGAAAAATATTTTGTAAAATATGTACTGTCATCATGGCTGTAAGACACGGTTCTGGACAACGGAGTGGGCATCCAAATGCAGAGTCTTTATTTAGACAGAGAATGGTCAGGCAGGCAATGGTCAAACACAGGAGCAAACAGCATCATAAAGGGCAATCCAAAGGAGTAGTCAAAAGCAGGCAAGAGATCGGGTCAGGTGGCTAACATCAAAAATCATAAACAAGGCGAGGATCAGGAACAAGGCACGGAAAAGTTTGCAATCAGTCAGGATCAGGAACTGGTGTGTGTGTGTGGTGCATGTTGGGAGTTGTAGTTCATTTAGTGGCGGATTTGTAGTTTTCCAGTGATCCGCAGTAGCTAGAACGTTGGTGACTGTAACAATGGCAAAGATAAAATAAATCAGTTATTAGAAATGAGTTATTAAAACTATTATGTTTAGAAACGTGTTGAAAAATATCTTCTCTCCGTTAAACAGAAATGGGGGGGGGGGAATAAACAGAGGGGCTAATAATTCTGGCTTTAACACTATATACTCACAGTAGATTCTACTATATTTCAATATTGCAATAAAGTCAGTGCTTTGCGTTCCTTACTTTATCATAACTTCTAATAGCTCATAATAATATCAGGGCAAAGGATGCAAAGTCGTCCTCTGAGATCAAAAGTGCATATAAGTGTTTGCTTTTTACAGTTAATAAACTCTTAATCCTCAGTAATCCCCTTTCTCTACAGTTCCTCGAGCTATTGCTGCATTTAATTTACCAAACAATTACAAAAGAAACTCTAAACTCAAATCTCCAGCACATTACCGCTCCAGCCGAGGTGTAAACATGGTAGAAAGAGCTAGAAAGAGGACTTCAATATTGAGCTGAATATATATCGAGTGTTTGTGGCTTATGACAGCGGTGGATAAAAACACTTCTATAAAGATCTCAGCATGAGATGTTTTAAAAGAAGATCAGGGCGAATGATCCATGAAAACGGCACAACATTTGAGACATTTGCATGAAAAAATCATGGCCAACGGAGGGACCAAACAGACCCGAGGACATGAGAGATATTATGGAGAAAAGGAGATGTTTGTGGTGAATTATGAGAGCATTTAAAGAAGACCTACTATGCCCCTTTTCACAAGATGTAAAATAAGTCTCTGATGTCCCTAGAGTGTGTAGTGAAGTTTCAGCTCAAAATACCACACAAATAATGTTTTATAACTCTCTTTGATCCTAATTGTGGAGTTTTGGTGACTGTCTCTTTAAATTCAAATGAGATAGTGCCCTTTTCAAAAGTGGGCGGAGCTACAAATGCCTGTGTGTCAGCATAGTGGCAGATTCAAAAGCAAGACTAATATTCTATGCTAATGAGGGAGAGATGGTCACTGATGGGCAGAAACACGTTTACGTAAATATCTAGGATACACATTTAAAAATGATGTGATTTTGTTAAATATTTTGAGATCATGTGATGATAAAATAGGTGCATTAATAGGTGGACAGCATTAATGGACAAACCAGTAGAGCAAGCACATTTTAAAACATCGGAAATGTTGCTTTGGTCTTTCTAAAGATGAAGTTTTTAGTTTTATTCATTCATTCACTTACTTTTCGGCTTAACCCCCTTATTACTCAGGGGTCGCCACAGTGGAATGAATCGCCAACTTATCCAGCATATGTTTCACGCAGCGGATGCCTTTCCAGCTGCAACCCAGTACTGGGAAACATCCATACACACTCATTCACTACGGACAATTTAGCTTACCCAATTCCCAATTCACCTATAGCGCATGCCTTTAGACTCATGGGGGAAACCAGAGCACCTGGAAACCCCCACGAACACCTGGAGAACATGCAGTCTCCACACTGAAATGCCAACTGACCCAACCGGGGCTCGAACCAGCGACCTTCTTGCTGTGAGGCAATTGTGCTACCCACTGCTGCCCATTAATATTATTATCATTACCTCTAGAACTGTCTTGAACATCTCACACCTCCAAAAGCAACCGCATTGCATTCATTTCCTTTCATCGTCAACTGACTTATCCCAAAGTTAAATAAATAGACTGTTAAAGGCATTATTCATTTACTATGATCACATAAACTGAGCCAAATTATGTTTACTTTAATGAAAACCAGCCTAAAACTCTCTCCTTACTAGAAATACAAAGTTCTAAACAAATTAAGTATTAAAAAGCTTGGTTTTATTTCCTTTTTTTATTTTAGCTAGTTGATAACTCCACATTATTTTTATTAAATGCATGTTCTGACATCATTGAATTTAAAATATTGCTTCTTACATATAAAGCTTTAAATAATCTAGCTCCTGTTTATCTAACCAATCTTCTGTCTCGCTACAATCCAACTCGCTCTTTAAGATCTCAAAACTCAGGGCTTCTGGTAGTACCTAGAATAGCAAAGTCGAGTAAAGGAGGTCGAGCCTTCTCATTTATAGCTCCTAAACTCTGGAATAGCCTTCCTGATAACGTCCGAGGCTCAGACACACTCTCCCAATTCAAAACTAGATTAAAGACCTATCTGTTCAGTAAAGCATACACTTAGTGCACCACTTAGGGGGCTTCCACACAGGTTATGCATCTTGCTGATATACACTGTGAACATCAGCTACGCTAATTATTTTCTTTATTCTCCATTTCCACCTGGGGATACTCTTCCCGAGGCCCCCAGACTATGCAGAGTCACTGATTCGATCCAAGACCAACGACGAGATGATCCCAAGGTTTCCATATCCTGGACCTGGCCGAATCCTGAACAACTACTGCGATGGTCATGGAAGAGTGGAGAACATGAGACTGTTTCCTATGACGCTCCAGAGACAGACGAGTCTTCGCTGAGGCCAGCTTCCAGCCTCCGCCACTGAGACTGCAGCTCTGCACAAGACGTTTGGCCAGCGGAGAAATTAAAATGGTCGTGCCCAACTGAGTCTGGTTTCTCTCAAGGTTTTTTTTCTTCACTTCCGCCTTTAGTGAAGTTTTTTTTCCCTCTCCGCTGTAGCCACTGGCTTGCATGGTTCAGGATCTGTAGAGCTGCGCATCGATGGATTTGCTCTTCAGTATTTGGACTCTCAGTAGTGATTATTAAACCACACTGAACTGAGCTAAACTGAACTGAACTTAAACGCTACAAACTGAACTACACAGTTCCTATTTACTGTGACCTTTTATGTGAAGCTGCTTTGACACAATCTACATTGTATAAGCGCTATACAAATAAAGGTGAATTGAATTGAATTGAATGTAGCATGTTTCATCAAATAATAACCTGTTTTAGCATGTTGCTATCATGCTATTAATGTTTTAGCTCACTTTAGCTCATGCGCTAGCATGTTTATGTGTTTACAATGTTGCTAATGTCATTTTAGCAAGTTATTAACATGTATAATGCATTTTCTAGCATGCTTTAGTGCAAGCATGACTGTCACCTTGTTTACTAGCATGTTTTAGCACGCCTAGCTATGCTAACATAGCATAATAAAGTCTTTCGGATGAGACATTAAACCAAGGTCCTGAGTCTTTGTGGTCATTAAAATATCCCATGGCACTTCTCCTAAAGAGTAGGGGTTTAACCTCAGTGTCCAGGCCAAATGTCCACCATCGCCCTTTACCCAACAATGGCCTCCCAATCATCCCCATCCACCGAAATGGCTCTATCACTCTCTCTCCACCAGGGGCGGACTGGCCATAGGGAGCACTGGGACATTTCTCTGGCCTACCACCATGATTCTGCCCCCTCACCCATTTTTCATAAACATAGCGCTTCTCCCCACTTTTCATATTCATCGCGCTACTCATCCCCCCCAACCCCCCCACCCCCTCTATTCACTTTGGCCTGACCTTCAATAACTTTTCCTGGTTGAAAATGCTGTCCCAGTCCGCACCTGCTCTCTACTCCACCAATAGCTAGCTGGCGCCATTGTCCTGTGGCTAAAATCGCATCATCCAAGTGGATGCTGCACACTGGTGGTGGTGTGGAGAGACCCCCTCAGGATTGTGAAGTGCTTTGGGTGTATGGCCATACACAATAAATGGGCTATATAAATACACACATTACATTACATATTCCTGTTACAAAATATTACGGCATTGCAAGCATGTTTCTGACATGATTAACATACTGCTACAGTTACGTATACAAAATCTATTGTTGATGTGGCTAATTACGTCACAACACTCTCCCAGAATGCATTGCACTTGAAATGATTTACATATTCTTTGTGTTTTCACACGGTAGAGAGGTTATTATGCTAGCATGGATGTCAGGATTATGATATCTGATCATACGAAAACACGTGTGCCCATTCATTTGAGCAGTGTGTGCATGTTTGTGTCTGTGTGTGGTATCTGTTGAATAGAGCTGATGGATGTTCAACAGCGCTGCTAATTAACCCTTCCTCAGACCTTTATTGTCCAACATTCAGAGGCGTAAGGCAGACATGGACCCTAACAATGAGTGCAAATTCAAGCGTGGCCTTAAACACACACACATAACACCATGCAATTATAGCAGCATTGATTCCTGCATCTTGTGTGTCAAGATTACATGCGACAACACAAACTGATTTCCTATAGAGTCGGATATATGTGTTGTATGAATAGATGAGTTGTGTGTATGTGTGTCTTGTGTGTGACAAAAGGGTAAAATGTCATTGCTATCAAATGTCCTTGTCAAGTACGTTTTAAATACAGTTTTTACACCCCCGTTCATCAAAAATCCACAAGCACTGGTGCGTATAAGGGTTAAAAAATAAAATAAAATAAAATAAAATAAAATAAAATAAAATAAAATAAAATAAAATAAAATAAAATAAAATAAAATAAAATAAAATAAAATAAAATAAAATAAAATAAAATAAAATTAAATTAAATTAAATTAAATTAAATTAAATTAAATTAAATTAAATTAAAATCCCTAACCATAAAAAATTAAATAAAATTAAATAAAATAAAATCTCTAACCATAAAAATAAAAAAAATAAAATAAATAAAAACCCTAACCCTAAAAAAAAAAAAAAAAAAAAAAAAAAAAAAGAATAAAAAAAAATAAATAAAATAAAATAAAATAAAATAAAATAAAATAAAATAAAATAAAATAAAATAAAATAAAATTAAATTAAATTAAATTAAATTAAATTAAATTAAATTAAATTAAATTAAATTAAAATCTCTAACCATAAAAAATAAATAAAATAAAATAAATAAAAACCCTAACCCTAAAAAAATTAAAAAAAATAAATAAATAAAATAAAAATAAAATAAAATAAAATAAAATAAAATAAAATAAAATAAAATAAAATAAAATAAAATAAAATAAAATAAAATAAAATTAAATAAAATTAAATTAAATTAAATTAAATTAAATTAAATTAAAAACCCTAACCTTAAGTCTAATAAATAAATAAATAAATACAAGTTTTAAGAAATTAATAGACTATATAATAGGCAAACCTCAACTCCAGCCATTAATGCCAAAAAGTGATGACAATAAACGAACAGGGGCCCAGAGAACTGAATGTCCCCCAGTAACTGGTCATTTGCCCGCTGATGAGCCGCATCTCTTACACTGATGATGCCACCCGTGGGTGAAGCTGCAGAACACAATGCCCTCAGTCCACAGCGGGACGCACAGCCTGCTCAGGTGCCACACACACACCCATCAGGCACCCCCATCCATCAACAAGACGTCCCGACAGACTGAAGGACGGCACTGACAGATCAGCTGACAGACAAATCTGACCACTGAGATCACCATCAGCTCACACCAACGCACATATATATATACATACCGGCCACTTTATTAGGTGCACCTATCCAACTGCTGGTTAACGCAAATTTCTAATCAGCCTAATGGTAGCAACTCAATGCATTTAGGCATGTAGACATGGTCAAGACGACCTGCTGCAGTTGAAACCAAGCATCAGAATGGGGAAGAAAGTGATTTAAGTGACTTTGAACGTGGCATGGTTGTTGAATGCCATACGGGCTGGTCTGAGTATTTCAGAAACTGCTGCTCTTCTGGGATTTTCAAGCACAACCATCTCTAGGGTTTACAGAGAAATGGTCTGAAAGAGATAAAATATCCAGTGAGCGGCAGTTCTGTGGGCGCAAATGTCTTGTTGATGCCAGAGGTCAGAGGAGAATGGCCAGACTGGTTCCAGGTGATAGAAGGGCAACTGTAACTCAAATAACCACTTGATACAACCAAGGTAAGCAGAAGAGCATCTCTGAACACACAACACGTCCAACCTTGGCTACAATTCGCACAGGCTCACCAAAATTGGACAATAGAAGACTAAAAATGTTGCCTGGTCTGATGAGTCTCGATTTCGGCTGCGTCATTCGGATGGTAGGGTCAGAATTTGGCATCAACAACATGAAAGCATGGATCCATCCTGCCTTATATCAACGGTTCAGACTGGTGGTGGTGGTGTAATCGTGTGGGGGATATTTTCTTGGCACACTTTGGGTCCATTGGTACCAATTGAGCATTGTGTCAACGCCACAGCCTACCTGAGTTGCTGACCATGTCCATCCCTTTATGAACACAGTGTACCCATCTTCTGATGGCTACTTCCAGCAGGATAACGCACCATGTCATAAAGCGCAAATCATCTCAGACTGGTTTCTTGAACATGACAATGAGTTCACTGTACTCAAATGGCCTCCTTAGCCATCAGATCTCAATCCAATGGAGCACCTTTGGGATGTGGTGGAACGGGAGATTCACATCATGGATGTGCAGCCGACAAATCTGCAGCAACTGTGTGATGCTATCATGTCAATATGGAGCAAAATCTCTGTGGAATATTCCAGTACCAACCCAGTACTAGTAATGTGTAGCTAATAAAGTGGCTGGTGACACAGGTGAGTGTTTAATCATGTTAATTGCAGTGTTAATTATAATGTGAAAGTGAAAGTGTGACATGACTACCTGCTTTAAAAATGACAGGATTCAAATAAACAGCGAACGTCTTTAAAATTAGACTTGAACTTGCAGTGGGCTGGTTATTGCGACCAAAACAAAGACAGACTTTCCGACACAGAACACACATTTTTAAAGCAGAATAACTGGCATTAGCATTGTTTTTCAAGTATGTTCACTTAGCATGTTTGCAAACATATTATAGTATTTTTAAGCTTTAGAAGAGTTAAAACAGTTAAATACAGCACCTTTTAGGATTTATTACATGCTTACACTCTCACATCATGAGTCCTGCCAGAATCATTGATCATTTATCAGACTGGATCCTGATGCTCCTGATGCGTCTCAGATGTGCTATTATTGTGGTGACCAGGAGGAAATAACACAAAGGAGCTCAGTAAGATCAAAACATGTTTTAATTGGAACATCTGCTTTCTGACATCACTTGGGGATTATGATGCGTCACATGACACGCGTGATCCTCCGGGAGCCGCTAATAGGTGTAAGTGATGGTGCTTAAGATCATAAATGAAAAGACGGCTGCTAAAAATAACAAAAGATAAGCTTCCCATAAGGCCACTAATGATACATGTGTGTGACAGAGATAAATGTGTGTGCTGGTGTGCAAACAAGTGAGTATGATGACATGTATAGCTTATTACGGTCACACTTTACATTAAGATTCCATTAGTTAATTAACTGTATTCAATAACACTGAACAATATTTATTACATTATTTAATTAATTAATTACAGTTCAACATTTACTAATACATCATTGAAATCTAAATTAATGCTTGTTAACATTAGTTAATGACTTTATTTTCGTTAACTCATATTAACAAAGATGAATATATTCTGTAATAAATGTGTTGCTTGTTGTTTGTTCATGTTAGTGAATATATTAACAAACAATAACTGATACAAGCTTATTGTAAAGTGTTACTATTAGCGCTGTAATATTAACTAATAATACAAACCTTATTCTTTTTTACATAATATTATTAAATTAGTAACATTATTTTGAAAACTGTAATGAATAGTGCTTAGTATTTTTGATGTACACAAACTAATACACTGGATCAAATATTCAAGCTAATATTAGCTTATATAATAGTTTTTAAACCATGCTACTCATTTTCATTTAAAGAACACTTGTCCTAATTGCACTGTAAGAAGCGATAACTTTAATTTACTTAAAGTGAGTAAATTTATGGTAACTTGGAATGGTTAACTTGATTAAACTTAATTTTTAAAATGATGTGCATAACTCTTTTACTTATTAATCTTAAGGCAATGGGATTACTTACTCTTTAAAGTAGAGTCAACTAATCGCAATAAAGTAATGAGATTATACTCACTTTTTAAAGTAAATTCAACTAATTGCTTTAAAAACAATGGGATTATACTCACTTTTTAAAGTAAAGTCAACTAATTGCTTTAAAAACAATGGGATTATACTCACTTTTTAAAGTAAATTCAACTAATTGCTTTAAAAACAATGGGATTATACTCACTTTTTAAAGTAAATTCAACTAATTGCTTTAAAAACAATGGGATTATACTCACTTTTTAAAGTAAAGTCAACTAATTGCTTTAAAAACAATGGGATTATACTCACTTTTTAAAGTAAAGTCAACTAATTGCTTTAAAAACAATGGGATTATACTCACTTTTTAAAGTAAAGTCAACTAATTGCTTTAAAAACAATGGGATTATACTCACTTTTTAAAGTAAATTCAACTAATTGCTTT
Source organism: Danio aesculapii (assembly GCF_903798145.1). NCBI lineage: Eukaryota > Metazoa > Chordata > Actinopteri > Cypriniformes > Danionidae > Danio > Danio aesculapii. The sequence goes on from NC_079438.1 coordinate 56,132,200, forward strand.
AAAAACAATGGGATTATACTCACTTTTTAAAGTAAAGTCAACTAATTGCTTTAAAAACAATGGGATTATACTCACTTTTTAAAGTAAAGTCAACTAATTGCTTTAAAAACAATGGGATTATACTCACTTTTTAAAGTAAAGTCAACTAATTGCTTTAAAAACAATGGGATTATACTCACTTTTTAAAGTAAATTCAACTAATTTCTTTAAAAACAATGGGATTATACTCACTTTTTAAAGTAAATTCAACAAATTTTTTTAAAAACAATGGAATTATACTCACTTTTTAAGCCAAGTAAACTAATTGCTTAGAAAAGTGAGCAATCCCAATGCTTTTAAAGTGATTAGTGGACTTTACTTAAAAAGGTGAGTAATCCCATGGCTTGTAAATTCATCAACTAATTACTTTAAAAGCAATGGGTTTACTCACCTTTTAAAATCAAGTCAATAATCGTGTTTAATTCAATAGGATTACTCGCATTTTTAAGCCAAATCAACTAATCGCTTAAAAAACTCACTTTTTAAGTCAAAGCAATTAATCGCTTTTAAAAGCAATGGGTTTATAAACTTTTATAAAGTAAAGTTAACTAATCGCTTTAAATGCAATGGGATTATATTAACTTTTTAAGTCAAGTCAACTAATTGCTTTAAAAGCAATGGGTTTACTCTGTTTTTTAAGTCAAATCAATAATAGTGTTAAAAGCAATGGGTTTATTAACTTTTCTAATGTAAAGTCAACTAATCACTTTATATACAATGTGTTTACTCACTTTTTTTAAGTCAAGTCAGCTAATCACAATAAAAACAATGAGTTCACTCAGTTTAAGTCAAGTCAGCTAAATCGCATTAAAAACACTGGGTTCACTCAGTTAAGTCAACTAATCACATTAAAAACAATGGGTTCACTCAGTTTTAAGTCAACTAATTGCATTAAAAACAATGGGTTCACTCAGTTTTTTAAGTCAAGTCAGCTAATCGCATTAAAAACACTGTGTTTCCTCACTTTTTTTAAGTCAAGTCAGCTAATCACATTAAAAACAATGGGTTCACTCAGTTTTTTAAGTCAAGTCAGCTAATCGCATTAAAAACACTGTGTTTCCTCACTTTTTTTAAGTCAAGTCAGCTAATCACATTAAAAACAATGGGTTCATTCAGTTTTAAGTCAACTAATTGCATTAAAAACAATGGGTTCACTCAGTTTTTTAAGTCAAGTCAGCTAATCGCATTAAAAACACTGTGTTTCCTCACTTTTTTTAAGTCAAGTCAGCTAATCACATTAAAAACAATGGGTTCACTCAGTTTTAAGTCAACTAATCGCATTAAAAACAATGGGTTCACTCAGTTTTTTAAGTCAAGTCAGCTAATCGCATTAAAAACACTGTGTTTCCTCACTTTTTTTAAGTCAAGTCAGCTAATCACATTAAAAACAATGGGTTCACTCAGTTTTAAGTCAACTAATCGCATTAAAAACAATGGGTTCACTCAGTTTTTTAAGTCAAGTCAGCTAATCGCATTAAAAACACTGTGTTTCCTCACTTATTAAGTCAAGTCAGCTAATCGCATTAAAAACACTGTGTTTCCTCACTTTTTTAAGTCAAGTCAGCTAATCACATTAAAAACAATGGGTTCACTCAGTTTTAAGTCAACTAATCGCATTAAAAAAAACGATGGGTTCACTCAGTTTTTTAAGTCAAGTCAACTAATCGCATTAAAAGCAATAGCTTTTTTCACCTTTTAAGTCAATTAATCACTTTTAAAGCAATGGCTTTATTCAATTTTTAAGTCAAATCAACTAATTGCTTTTAAAGCAATGTGATTGCTCACCTTTTTAAGTCGTCAACTAATCACTTTAAAAGCAATGGGTTTACCCTCTTTTTTAAGTAAGGTCAATTAATTGCTTTAAAAGCAATGGGTTTACTCACTTTTTTAAGTAAGGTCAACTAATCGCTTTTAAAGCAATGGGTTTACTCACTTTAAGTAACGTCAACTAATCGCTTTAAAAGCAATGGGTTTACTCACTTTAAGTAACGTCAACTAATCGCTTTAAAAGCAATGGGTTTACTCACTTTAAGTAACGTCAACTAATCGCTTTAAAAGCAATGGGTTTACTCACTTTTTTAAGTAACGTCAACTAATCGCTTTAAAAGCAATGGGTTTACTCACTTTAAGTAAGGTCAATTAATCGCTTTAAAAGCAATGGGTTTAGTCACTTTTTTAAGTAAGGTCAATTAATCGCTTTAAAAGCAATGGGTTTACTCACTTTTTTAAGTAAAGCAAACTAATAGCTTTTTACAGTGTAGCTTCTTTCAGCAGAGATCAGTCAAAGACTGATGCAGGTTCAGATTAACGTATGTAGGCGACCATGGTGGAGATCAGCTGAAATCATGTGACACATTGAAATACAGCAGCTAAAGCTTATAAAAATGTATAATTACGCACTGCACTGTTTGGGGAGGAAAAGCAGCCCTACACAAGCCACCAGGGAAAATCATCTGCTAATAACACACATGCGGTGTGAAAAATGAAGCTGTAAATAAGCCAGAGATCAGCGTAGAGTGTGTGCTTTACAAGAAATGACTATTTCAGCCTTTCTACTTTCAAATGCCACATATAATAACCCAATGTGTTACATGCTTCTTTCTTTCTTTTTTAAAATGTCTTAGCTATTTTATTAGTACATTTTTATGCATCAATTTTACTTTTTTATTTTAAATGCAACACAAACCTTCCTGCAGAGTTACATTAGAAATAAAATATCTACTAATTAACAGTTGGTTTTGATTCAAGTGTGTTATCTGTTTATTTGTGAGGTTATTTATATCTCATTATAAGACCTTTACAAATATTAATGACAAAAAGGTAACTCTACAGTAACTGTATAGATATGTTATATTGGGGTAGAGTCAAAAAGGTTGCTTTGTTAATTGTTTTATCATCTGAGCAGAGATCTAAATCAAAAGCATACTTGAACAAAAACTTCTCAAATAGTTCTGGTCTGTTCATTGATCTTCATGTGTTTTTCATAATGCATTTACTATTTATATTATACTTTTTTTACCAGACGTAATATTCATTCATTTTCTTTTCAGCTTAGTCCCTTTATTAATCTGTGGTCACCACAGCGGAATAAACCGCCAACTTATCCACATGTGTTTGTACTGTGGGGGAAACTAGAGAACCCGGAGGAAACCCATGCGAACACAGAAGCAACATGCAAACTCCACACAGAAATGCCAACTGACCCAGCAGAGGCTCGAACCAGCGACCTCCTTGCTGTAAGGCTATGATGCTACCCACTGCGCCATCGTGACGCCCATAAGTGCTTCATCCGGGTAATTAAAGTGCACATATTATTTCTTTACTTCACTACTTACACTATTTATACTACAAAATAGCGTAGAATAGGGCATAAGTATGCAATTTGGGATGCACCTTATATCTGCTGATCTGGTATTATAAGTATTTGAGCAGTACTCCAACAAATACGATATTTACTGTGGTAATTTAAGCTTTAAAAATAAAAACTAACATATGTTTTTTCTTCTTGACTGTAATGAGGTCCATTTTGTCATTTTATATGATTTACAGTGATGAATCAGCGACAAATCGTAAAGCACAATGATAAACAATTTTGTGCATGCATATGAAGTATATCTTCGTAATCCAATACTGATAGACGTGCAAACGTTTTCGAGCTGCATAGAGGAAAACCTAATGTTGGTCTGAGTTTTTTTTAAAAGGCTGTCAATATGAAAACTACAAGTCAACTTATCATCAAGCCAGACATCTAAGCATTATATTACATGTTACCAATTATATTACGTCTGGTAAAAAAAAGTATAATATGAATAGTTAATGCAGTTTGAAAAACACATGAAGATCAATGAACAAACCAGAACTATTTGAGGATTTTGTGAATCATGTTTTTGTTGCATGTTCTCCCCGTGTTGGCGTGGGTTTGCTGCGGGTGCTCCAGTTTCCCACACAGTCCAAAGACATGCGCTATAGGTGAATTGAGTAGGCTAAATTGTCTGTAGTGTATGTCTGTGAATAAGTATGTATGGGTGTTTCCCATTAATGGGTTGCAGCTGGAAGGGCATTCGCCGCGTAAAACATATGCTAGAAAAGTTGCCGGTTCATTCCCCTGTGGCGACCCCAGATTAATAAAAGAAAATGAATGAATGAATGAATTGATAAAATAACACACAGATAAATCACAGATCATATTTCACGACCATCTAAATGCCCTATTTTGGTTCAATAAAAAACCTTTCGTGTCTCTTTAAATGCAAATGAGCTGCTGTGCTCCAACCCAGTCCAGAAGAGGGCGGAGTCTTTACAGTTTAGGCCACAGTTGTACAGCTTTCTAATATCAAGCATTCGCAAATGATGCAGCATAGAAAGCTATAATTTAATTATATTTGATGACACTATGGCTTTTCTTATTGTAGTCTCTCATTTATAGTGAAAACATGAGAATGAATTCAACCTCTCTTATCTCCTTTGGGAAAAAAGCCTTAAGAGATTCATTCCAGCAGCGGTAATTGAAAAGATTAAGTAACATACTGGAGTTCAGCGGCGGTGCCAGGCACAGAGCACAAGCCTGATGGATTTTTTCAGTTATCGGGGGGTATTTGATTTGCATTGAGTGTCCGCGGCGGTGCCACTTTCAGCAGAATATGGAAAATTACACTTAACATGCTACATTAGACGAGGAATGGACTTTATAAATTAAAGCACTGAAGAAAATCACAATTTATTAAACAGCACGTGGCATTTATGAAACTGGTAGGGAATCACTTCAGCTTTACTAAGCAAACACTTGACATGTGGAGGCCAGTTTCTACCCATACGAATTTACACTAAATACATGTCAAATACACTAAAACATTCTGACCAACTGCATAGCAACATACTAAACACATTCTAAACACCTTAGCAGCCACATAGCAACACACTACAACATTCCAAACATTATAGCAACCCCAAAAACACATTAAAAAAAATTCTAAACATCTTAACAACTGCATATCAACACACTAAAAACGTTCTAAACAGCTTAGCAACTGCATGGCAACACACTAAAACATTCTAAACAGCTTAGCAACTGCATAGCAACACACTAAAACATTCTACACAGCTTAGCAACTACATAGCAACACACTAAAAACATTCTAAATAGCTTGGCAACCACATAGCAACACACTAAAAACATTCCGAACATCATAGCAACCAAAAAAAAAAACACCCAAAAATCCTAAATGTCCTTACAACTGCATAGCAAGAAACAAAAAACATTCTAAATAGCTTGGCAACTGCATAGCAACACACTAAACATCCTAAACAGCTTAGCAACCACATAGCAACACACTAAAAACATTCCAAACACCATAGCAACCCAAAAAACACAAAAAATCATAAACATCCTAACAACTGCATAGCAACACAATAAAAACATTCTAAACACCTTAGCAACCACATAGCAGCACTAAAAATATTCCGAGCATCATATCAACCCAACACAAAACACACTAAACATTCTGAACATCCTAACAACTGAATGGCGACATACTATAAACATTCTAAACACCATAGCAACCACATAGCAACAGACTAAAAACATTCTGAACATCATAGCAACCAAAAAACAAAAAAGACACTAACAATTCTTAACATCCCAACAACTGCATAGCAACACACTAAAACATTCAGAGCATAATATCAACTGCATAGCAACACACTAAAACATTCAGAGCATAATATCAACTGCATAGCAACACAGTAAAACATTCTAAACAGGTTAGCAACCACATAGCAACACACTAAAACATTCAGAACATCTTAGCAACCCCAAAAAAACACACTAACAATTCTGAACATCCTAACAACTGCATATCAGCATAATAAAAACATTCCGAACACCATAGCAACTACACAGTAACACATTAAAAACATTCTAAACAGCTTAGCAACCACATAGCAACACACTAAAAGCATTCCAAACACAACAGCAAGCACACGCTCATTTTTCTTCAGAAATCCACTTTTCATGCTAGCACTGGCAGACTTCCAGATATTATTGTCAGAATGATGGAAAGCCTCGACCAGGAACAGGTCTCAGATCAGAAGTGCATTATGAAGGGTTTAAAAGAGGTTTTGAAAGTCTCTTCACACATCAATCCTTAATGCCGACTGTAAAAACAAGTAAAACAAGAGGTTCATGGCCGCCAGCTCGCTCTCAATAACACTACAACTAAACAGTTCTGCATCCACAGAGAGAAATAACATCTCGGCTTCTATGGCTGCTTAATTTTAGTTCTTCAGTTGAGGAGGGATATCAGGGCTCCTGTGTGTCTCCAACAAGGTCTTTCTGTTGTCAGATGAGGGCCGGAGCACGCTGTGAATCCTGCCTGCAGGGGTCCGGTCAATACTCCGCAGTGTTTTTAAGCAGAAACACGCAATATTCTGAGCAAAGCGTGCTGAGATGATCACCTCCGCCATTACGTAAGTTTACACTCAGTCCGATGCTATCACAAAAAAAAACGCTGATGCATCTTGCGTTACACACTTAAACATTCCAAACAACTTAGCAACCACATAGCAACACACTAAAAACATTCCGCACATCTTAGCAACCCCAAAAATGACACTAACAATTCTGAACATCCTAACAACTGCATAGCAGCATAATAAAAACATTCCGATCACCATAGCAACTGCATTGTAATACACTGAAAACATTCTTTACATCTTAGCAACTGCATAGCAACACACTAAAAACATTCTAAACACCTTAGCAGCCACATGGCAACACACTAAAAACATTCCGAATATCATAGCAATCCAAAAGACACACTAATAATCCTTGACATCTTAACAACTGCATAGCAACTCACTAAAACATTCTAAACAGCTTAGCAACTGCATAGCAACACACAAAAAGTATCCCGATCACCATAGCAACTGCATAGCAACACATTAAAAACATTCTGAACACCATAGAAACTGCATAGCAACACATTAAAAACATTCTGAACACCATAGAAACTGCATAGCAACACATTAAAACATTCCGAACTTCCATAGCAACTGCATAACAACACACTAAAAACATTCCGAACACCAGAGCAACTGCATAGCAACACATTGAAAACATTCCGAACACCATAGCAACTGCAAAACAACACACTAAAATCATTCTGAACACCATAGCAACTGCATAACAATACACTGAAAACATTCCGAACACCATAGCAACTGCATAGCAACACATTAAAAATTCCGAACACCATAGCAACTGCATAACATAATACTAAAAACATTGCGAACACCATAGCAACTGCACAACACACTAAAATCATTCTGAACACCATAGCAACTGCATAACAATACACTAAAAACATTCCGAACACCAGAGTAAGAGCATAACAATACATTAAAAACATTCTAAACAGTTTAGCAACCACATAGCAACACACTAAAAACATTCCGAATACCATAGAAACCCAATATAACACAGAAAAAAATTCTAACAATGGCATAGCAACATGCTAAAAATATTCCAAACACCAAAGCAACTACATAGCAACACACTGAATATATTTGGGACATCCTAGCAACCCAAAAAAACATCATAACAACTGCATAGGGACATGCTAAACACATTCTGAAAAGCTTAGCAACCACATAGCGACACACTAAAACTTTCTGAACATCATTGCAACTGCATAGCAACACACTAAAACATTCTAAAAAGCTTAGCAACCACATAGCAACATAGCATAAATATTCAGAACACCTAGCAACTGTACTGGATATGAACACACCAGAAAGACATTCTGAACATCTTAGCAACCACATAGCAACATAACAAAAATATTCCAAACACCATAGCAACTACATTTTATATGAATAGAGCTTAGCAACCACGTAGTATACACTCAGTTTAAAGTATTAGGCAGATTTACATGCAGTCTTTATTTAATGAAAGGGAAAGAAATATATTGGTCTTACAATCAAGCACTTACAAAGAAAGAATAGAGACCCTCTATGAAGCACTTAAAGTACACTATTTAGTTCAATCATTATTATTAACATTATTACAGTCATTTTAACCTTGTGCTAATCAATGTAAGAGTTGTAAAACTGAATATAACTTCAGACAGAACAGTTATTTATTAAATGTATTTTCACATGTATACTCTTCATATATCATAGCAGGCCCGTAGCCAGGGGAGTTCGGGTGGTTCGAAAGACCCACCCCTCAACGACAAATGTGCAGAATTTGTTCCATACATAAGCTCATTTGTCTTAATTTGACTGCTATGCCATCATTAATAGTGAAATTAATCCATTGAAAAGGGCTATTAGAACAAGCAGAATCCTCTGTTGGGTGTCGCTTTTGCTACATCAGTTCTGGCCAATGCAAAGTATTATTTTATCCAACATCCAGCGGTGCAAGAAAACATACAATCGGATGAACGTGAAGTCATCTTCCGCGACTGTATTGTTTATAAATAGAGAAAACATTTGAGTAACTTTTATTCTAAATCTTGGAGCTTAGTCTTGAAACAAAAAATGACCAAAAAAAAGGTGTGAAGCACCAAAAGCGCATCATATTAAAATGTATTTGAAAACTAATTTGGCTATTGGTGTCATCCATGAGTTTTCAATCGAATCAAGTGTACTATTTACAAGAGAGGCTAGAAAAACTGTCAAGCTTGTAGGTTTTGTGAAGCGCTTATTATGTTTTAGTTTTTTTATTATTCAAATAGACAAATTCTGACTGAGGAATATTGAATGTTCTGGCCAGTTTGTAGGCTACAGGCTAGTTTTAGTTTAAAACTTAAACAGATTCTTATTTTCATTTATTTTTTCTAATAAAATATGTAATAAATTTGTATTTTAAAAATAAGTATTTATATATTTTTCTTAATTCTAAACAATTAGGAAATATTTTTTGGTACATTAAAAAGGGTGCTTATGATGACCATCTAACAAGTTAACCCAGCTTAAAAGTCACCTAAATAGAGCTTAAAAAGTCACCTAAATTCTGTATTTACATCTCATAAATAGTAAATAGGGCAAATAACTGCAAAAAGGTCCATATTTTGAGAAAAAAAGAGCCACCCATTACACCAGGCTGGCTACGGGCCAGCATAGTATAGCATTTTCACATTTAGCATTGGTTTATATTGCAGTTTCTCAATGCAGATGCAATTTGGAAGAGACTCAGGCAGGAAATAAGTGTAGGATTATTCTGGTTGAATGCTAATTGAAGTAGCCGTCATTAATCAGGAAAATAAGTGTTGCTGTCATACAACAAACTGACTTTTCTGCTGCTAATATGCGATTAAAAATGGAAAGTGTTTTAATCATCTCCTCACTTTTGAAAGCCCTGCTGTGTGTCGCCGGCACCAATTCGTCCATTACTGTGATGAAAATGACATGAGGTATTAAACTAAAGTACGGTAATATAGATATGTATGCAGTTTAGTGTTCAGTCTGTCATTTGAAACTCTGAAACGTTTCTCTTTGCACCTCCGCTATTGTCAATAATCCACTGCTGGGATTTTTGTTGGGCAAAGAGGAACACAGGTGACCTTCTGCGGCTGCTTTGAAGCATAAATGAATTATAAATGCTTTAGACAATAATGCGTATTAACTATTTATGTTTACGGGGAGTCCCTGCAGTCTGCAATCAAAGAAAGCATGCAGGATAATGCATTCAGGACACTGGAAAACACTGTGCTGAGTCAGGTGAGTCTTTTAAAAATGATTGTATATTGTTATAGCAATTTTTAGGTAATTTTGGAATGTTATAAAGTAGGTATGATTTATTTTTATTACATATATAATTTGAATTACCTGACAAAAGTCTTGTCGCCTATCCAAGTTTTAGGAACAACAAATAATAACTCGACTTCTAGTTGATCATTTGGTATCAGAAGTGGCTTATATGAAAGGCAAAGGCCTCTAGATTATGCTTATTTTACCTAAATAAAATATGATCGTGCCTTGATTTTTAATGATTTCATTAGGACAGTAAGGTTTGACTTTGCTTAGACAAAAGTCTTGACACTTAACAGAAATAATGTCCAGTATAGAATATAAAGTCATGGTGCAGTGAAAAAGGAATGAATATTGTGTCTGACTCCATCATGAGCTTGGAGGCCTGCACCATACATCTCTGCAATGTAACCCTAAACCATGATTTTTCCTTCACCAAACTTGACTGATTTCTGTCAGAATCTTGGGTCCATGTGGGTTCCAGTAGGTCTTCTGCAGTATTTGTGATGATTGGGATGCAGTTCAACAGATGATTCAGCAGAAAAATTCACCTTCTGACACTTTTCCAAATGATCACCTAGTTGCTCTTACAACTGAGATCGACGACAAGACTTTTGTCAAGTAGTGTAGCATATATATATATGATAAATCTGAGACTACACTGAAGGATATTATATTATATTATATTATATTATATTATATTATATTATATTATATTATATTATATTATATTACATTATATTATGTTATATTATATTAATAATTTTAATAATCTTTTTTTAAATTTTTCATTTTTAATTTCAAATACTATCTGAAATAGTAAATAAAGTATTTTATAGGGTTTTTTTTTTCAAAATTTAATTTCAAACTTAATTTTGTATTTTAGCATATTTTTTACTATTAGTTTTTGTATTTTTTTTAATTATCTAATAATTATTTATTTAATTTTAATTGCAATTTCATTATTTAATATATCTTTAAACGTGTAATGCACACAAGTGTGACCTGCCGGGCTATCTGAATTAAAATATATTGATAAAAAAAAACACTTCATTTATTTTATTTCAAATAGTATGTAAATAGTATGCAATTTTAATGTAAGAATATTGAAATTGCATGCAAATAGGATGCTAGTATGCAAACTAGTGCTTAGCATGCAAAGCGTATGCAAAAGAGTACCTGCTTTATACCTACTTCATACTGTCTAATTTTACAAAAGTAGTATGCAAAATAGTATGCAAATCAGGATGCACCTTCAATATTTCAAACAGCAGTGAGAAGAACTTATGAAAACTTATAAAATACTGGCTTTTTGAACCAGCAAGGATAGGAAACGTTAAATATTTCAGGAGTTATTTAAAATATTTGTCAATAATTCTCAAATTACAATAAAACTAAACATTAATAAAAATTATAGACATAAAAAAGCTAATAAAATGGCTAAATATATTACTACAATAAATAAAATATTAAAATGTAAAATATAAAAACAACAAATTATTTATTTTTTACTTAATAACAATAACAATTTTAATTTAATAATGGTCAGTGAAATGTTTTCAAGCATCTAAACAATGAAAGTGAACAACAGTTTTGTTTTTTGTTTCTTCAAATGTTATAATATGCCCTGTTTAATTATTTATGCATGCCATTTTCTCGGAGAAATAAAAAAAACTATTATAATTTAACAAGAAGACACCTAGTAATATATATTTCAGTGTAGTTTATATAGCTAAAACGATAAATAAGTAAACAATTTACATCAAGAATCATTTAATGACTTTATAATAAAGAAATAGTTCATTTAAATCACAAGGAAACTCATTCATTCACTTTCCTTCAGCTTAGTCTCTATTTCAGAGGTCACCACACCGGAATGAACCACCAACTATTCCAGCATATGTTTTACGCAGCGGATGCCCTTCCAGCCAATAGTATCTGAATGCAAGCTGAGATTGCATCGCTCAGAGATGCAATGTTAGACACAATGCACTCAATGAAGCGAGTGATGTCACTGTGAGGGGTGGGGTTAGGGGTGGGGTTAGGTGAGCACATTAAAAAGCATTGGATGCAGCTCAGATTGCATCTGCACCAAGTCTGCAGCCCCACTTATTCACACACATACACTATGGACATTCATTCATTTATTCATCTTGCTTCAGCTTAGTCACTTTATTTATCAGGGGTCGCCACAGCGGAATGAACCACCAACTATTCCAGTATATGTTTTACGCAGCTGATGCCCTTCCAGCTGCAACCCAGTACTGGGAAACATACACACACACACACATACACTACGTCCAATTTAGCTTATTCAATTCACCTGTACCACATGTCTTTGGACTTGTAGGGGAAACTGGAGCACCTGGAGGAAACCCACGCCAACACAGGGAGAACTTGCATACAGAAATGCCAATGAAATCTTGGTTATTTTTGACAGTGTAGTATTTGCTCGAGATCATAACGCATGACCTCAAGCTCTCATTAAAACAAAACACTCTCTTCTAAGTTCACCTAAGCCTTAAACTCTAGTTCTTCTGCAGACTTTCAACCATTTAATTCTACATGCCAGATCTTTTTTTCTCTCTCTTTCTCCAGAACAGGACAAAGTGTTGCTCTGCGAAATGTTCAGGGGCTGAAATGCCTGCGTTGTGGAGTTCGGGACCTCCAAATGTCACCATCCGTATTAAATGTCCTTCTTCGCTCAGGCTACACGCGCTCTCTTTGCAATGCTAGTGGCCACCTGCATTGTTTTAAGCTGCATTATTTGGAGAAAACAACAACCACCCCCCTCTTGCTTTAGTTGCAAAAGGACTGGAAAAATTCCCATCAAAATGACTTGGGTCTTTTTTTTTTATACTTGTTTTTTTCTTTGGAGGAACGCAACAGCATGACATCCACTAGAGAGCTGCGTGAAACTCAGAGCGAACAAACAAGACACCAGCTATACACGCTAGTGCAAAATCAAGACAAACACAGCACAAAAATCAACTGAAATTACGAGGTTGACTATAGCAGAAGCAACGTAATATCTGCATTTTACTTTATACCATCCAAATTTAAAGGGGAGCTATCATACGCCTGTTTACAAGATGTTTCAGCTCAAAATACCTCACAAACAATGTTTTCTAACTCTCTGAAACTGACCCTTTTAGGCTCTGATCCTAATTGTGGTGATTTGGTAACTGCCGCTTTAAATTCAAATGAGATTGTGGCCTTTTCAGAAGAAGGCGGAGCTACAAATGCCTGTGTGTCAGCATAGTGGCAGATTCAAACACAAGAGGAACATCCTATGCTAATGAGGGACAGATCCTCACTAATGGGCGGGGCTTTCCCCCTCTGATTATTTTTTTGCATTTCAAAAACATAACAATTTAGGCCAAAGTCAATCCAAACATAATCTTGCACTAGCTGACTGAGACATGTCAGATATACAGTGAATCAAATATAAAGCCATAAAATTGCACAAAACAAACAAAAAATGTATACATTAATTTAACAAAAATAGAAAACCGTGCAGACATCAAACAGAAATTCTGTAAGGGGTCAAATAAAACCATATTTTTGACACAAATCATCCAATTGTTTAGCCTTCTCACCCTTCTTTATTTTTAAAGCTTCTCATTCACACACATACGCTACGGCTAATTTAGTTTATTCAATTCACCTATAGTGCATGTCTTTGGACTGTGGGGGAAACCGGAGCACCATAAGGAAACCCACGCCACCACGAGGAGAACATGCAAACTCCACACAATGCCAGCTGACCCAGCCGGGACTCAAACCAGGGACCTTTTTGCTGTGAAGTGATTGTGCTACCCACTGCGCCACCGTGACACCCCGGCTGTAGCTTAAATTTTAATTCAATTGTTCTCTAATCGGTTGTGTTTTATGTTGTGAATATACCACTGTAATGCATACTGCAGTCCTTTCTTGCCTGGCTTTCTTAGAAATCTCACCTGTTCGCAAAACATGACGGATAATCTCCTTTGGAATGTCTGACACCAGCGCATACATACTGTAATAAACGTGCCCGGCACAAAAGCTTGACAGGTGAAACAACAGTAACTAAGGAAGGCGGGGCTTAGTGAGGTGTCAATTACCCTAACTTTACCCTAATTAACCTAGTTAAGCCTTTAAATGTCACTTTAAGCTGAATACTAGTATCTTGAAAAATATCTAGTCAAATATTATTTACTGTCATCATGGCAAAGATAAAATAAATCAGTTATTAGAGATGAGTTATTAAAACTATTATGTTTAGAAATGTATTGAGAAAAAAAATCCTCTCTGTTAAACAGAAATTGTGGAAAAAATATTTAGTAAATCAAAATTAACAGGAGGACTAATAATTGTGACGTCAACTGTATACGAACACACACTTCTTAGTTTGTGTCGCCATCGACAGGTGTTTACACTCTTATCGCTTCTGATTGAAGTTTCCAAATGAAGCTGGATAATTAGGAAATTAGCAGGACATGCTCTCCATCCCTCCGGCTACACGGCTAAATGTCAGCCAAATGCCACTGGGGTCCATGCAGCGCTTTCAGGCTTATTTGAAGGAGAAATTTTGTTGAGTTGTGTTCATTTGCTGCACACAGCTTCACACTTTTCGACGCCATTTTGTAGTGCTAGGAGTGTTAACGTGTTCATGCTGTGGAGCTAGATTTGTCAAATGGTTTGTGCACTAAACACTCACAGGAGTGAAGCAAAAAAAAGTAAACGTGCTAAAGCTTGTGTCAACACTTACTTCTCTGGTTTACACCAAGGTGACTTTGGATAGCCAGCACAATCTCATCAATGCAATCTGTTGGCTAATTTGTAAAAAAAAATTAAACTATAATAAATAAACAAATAAAATTAGCATATTTTTGTACATTTAAATAAAAAAAAGTATGCTAATTTGTCATTATTGCATATTTTAGCAAATTGGTGGCTAGTTTGTATGAATTTCTGTGGTTTTGTTATTATTATTATTATTATTATTATTATTATTATTATTATTATTATTATTATTATTACTACTACAACTTAATTTGTATGGTTCTGCACAGTTTAACACAATTTAATTGCAATTGTTTGTGTTTTCTTATACTAAGCACTTTTTTGCATACTGTTTGCATAAATTTGCAACGTTTGAAACTTTAAAACTACATCCTAATTTGCATTCTATGTATAATATTCATTCTAACATACTTTTTGCAAACTAAGTGCGTTTGCTTGCAACTTTTGTAGTTGTAAACATGGCGTACAGACTATATGAAGTGAATACAATGAATTATACACTAAATATTATTTTTCATACTAGTATTCCATGTGCACACTAAGTAAAATTGCATTTTACTACTGTAATAATAAACCTAACAGAGAATCAAAAGTCAAAATGTTTCAAGTGCGTACTATTTTACATGTTAATAATTTGCTAGTTTGAATGAATTTAATGTTCTCATTTTTGGGTTTGAACTTAATTTAATTTAAGCACTTATTTTTTATTACTCATAGTGTGTATGATTTTGGGGAGATTTGGGGATTTTGGCTCAGTGGTTAGCACTGTCAAAAAGCCTGATAGACTAATTGCTGTGCAATAAAATATTTTCCCTACTAGCAAATATTAATCCGACACCAAATACAGTATAAAAGCAGACACTAACAGCTATATGACTAAATCTCCAAAAGACAGATCAAAACATTGGATTGTACCTCTGACAGGGACATGAGGGTTTAAAATGACTGAAGAACAGCTGC
This sequence comes from Danio aesculapii, assembly GCF_903798145.1. Taxonomy (NCBI): domain Eukaryota; kingdom Metazoa; phylum Chordata; class Actinopteri; order Cypriniformes; family Danionidae; genus Danio; species Danio aesculapii. Next base: position 56,147,734 of record NC_079438.1, read on the forward strand.
GGGTGAAGTCTATGAATTGATCTCAATGCTCAGTTTGTGATCATATCTCTGTCTTGTTCTGTTGATATGTAATCCAAATATTATTAGCTTGAAACAGATGGAAATATGACTGAATTGCTCTGCCTTTACAGCCCCTCACATGGCTTGATCCACACCTGCCATTTCTCTCCTTGGGTTTTATGTTTTGATACAGGAACAAAATTTCACCACCCAGTCCAAACTTTTAGGATATTGGGTATCAGATTTGCACAATCCATATGCACAACGCTTTGAAATAAAACAAATAAGACTTTCTCCGGAAGAAAAAATATTATAAGAAATACTGTAAAAAAATTCCTTGCTCTGTTAAAAATCTCTAGGGGAAATATTTGAAAAAAAGTCACAGGAGGGCGAATAATTGTGACTTCAACTGTATATGTTATGTAAATCCAAACGCGCATGCAATTAATTGCTTTACAGCACTAAAAATACTGCTTAGTAAGCATATAGTATGCTAGTATGTATCTTACTGTAGCATCCACAATAGGATGCGATCAACAATTAACATGCTAAATAGTGCTTGGTATGATCACAGTATACAAAACAATGTAGAAAGACTTCAGATAATGATCCGTCACGCCACTTTCACTAGTGTTTGATGAAGTGATGACAGGCTGTTAACACAATAAAGCCCTTTTTACCTCAAAGCCCATTAGCAGGAAAGCCAGAGTGAGAGAGAACAGTATTAAAGGGTGTAAAAGAGACGGTGTGTGAAACAGCTGCTCGTGTCGGACGTTTTAACACTGAAAAACTAGAGCAGGTGAAAGTCCCAGAGCGATCCAGTAACACAGCGTTGAAATGTCACTCCAGCCATGTTTTCTGTGTACTGAAAATCTCCCGGTTTGTTTTTAACATCCTTCAGTGGAGAGCTTCTGAAGGAGTAGCCAAAACAACAGCGCTTAAAATGCTTTGTTTTGTTGTTTTAAGGTATGATTGTTGTTTACTGACAAGCTGAAAGTGTCATATGTTGCACATTAGCAGTAAACAAACTAATATATATGGCAACACTTTAAAATATTGGTCCATTAGTTAATGTATTTACCAACATGAACAAACAGTTAGGAATACATGTATTATGGTATTTATTCACCTGTATTACATTAGTTCATGTTAAGTTAAATAATGTTAGTTCATGTTAACTCACTGTGCATTAACAAATGTTAACAGGCACAACTTTGGATTTTAATAATGCATTAAGAAATGTTAAACTATGATTAATAAATGCTGTTCAAGATTATTCATGAATACATCAACTAACATCAACAGTAACACTTTATTTTGATGGTCCATTTGAGTATTAGTAGACCGTCTGCTTAATATCTGCTGATTCTGCTCCTTCAACAGACATCTAACTGACTTTAAGAAACTTTACAAGTACATATCAATTTACACTAACCATAACCTCAACCTAACAGTCTACTTATAATCTAATGAGCATTAGTTGGCATGTAGATGCAATGTAACTTAAATTCAACAACGGACCATCAAAATAAAGTGTAACCCATCCCAATTCTGAGTGTAATAGGGACTAACCTAATTACTGGGTTATTGTTTAAACTAAATTATTCATTCATTCACTTTCGGCTAAGTCGTTTATTTCATCAGGGGTCACCAGAGCAGGATAAACCACCAACTTATCCAGCATTTGTTTTACACAGCGGATGCCCTTCCAGCTGCAAGCCAGTACTGGGAAATAAACTAAACTAAATTAATAGGACCAAATTTAAACCAATGTTTGGGTTAGACCATGTTTTACCCAATTTGGGTTTAAATAACCCAGCATTTCCTAGCATGAAACCAATCAAATAGCAAGATTAATCAACACTGTAGTCATTTATGCTGATTATATTTGATTTTTAGATTAGATATATTATTACCATTACCACTATAAAATTGCTAGTACAATAACTACATCATATTATCATTATTATTATCATTATTATTACTATTACTATTATTATTATTATATACTGTAAAATAGCAGTCACTTTAACTGTCAAAGTCTCATTTTTACACTTATTTACACAACAGATAAGATTTATGTATACTGGTTGCATATAAAATGTCCATCCATTTGGATTACACTTTAAACTTAATTGAACTAATAAACTTAATGCGATTCATATTTGTTAGTTAACCATATGAATAATGCATGAAACAATATCAATAAATCCAATGTGTTTTAAATGCTTCTTATTAATTAATCTATTGTGGGGAGAATGGAGTCGATTTTGCCCCCGAATATGAAGTAAAGCAATCTCATAGAATTGAACTACTTGGATGTGGCTTTTCTACAGCTAGATATATTTATACCATATTCAACATATTATATTATATTACATTACATTACTGTACTATAGTTTTATTTGAGTTTTTTTCAGCCTATAGAAATTTAAGCATGGTGCTCTACAATTACAACCAAATCACAGTCTCAAATGCATTGAGAGTCCATTGAGAGAATGAGCGCACGCTGCCAGACTGACCGTCCCTGTGAGACTGTGTAGGCCGAGCATCAAGTACAACACAGCGAGTCTTCACACTGTTAATCCATTACGCTCTAATGCGAGAGGAACTCCACAGCCAAAGTGTCTTCCCACAATTCCTGCCGCCCCTGAACCGCTGTAAACAGACTGTCAGAGAGCTGAATCCGCTCTGACCCGCACATGACAGGAACACGGCGCCGGTGAGATGCTCATTTGGACAGAATGAGCCCACGCTGTTTGTGGGACACAGTTGTCTCTCAGAAACGCACTAATGTGTGAGTTTGCTGAACTGGGAAAGCAGTCACACTCTCGAATTACTTATAATATGAACTCTTATAGGGGACATTCACTTCCACTGTGCACTGAAAGAATGACTGGATTTACTACATTTGTGGTTGCAAACAATTTATATGGGCTGACTTTAAACAAACAAATTAAGTTGAAGATTACTAAATATAATTAGTTTGGTTTAATTTAGCCCGTATAAATTGCTTGTAACAATTTTGCAAAAATATATATTTTTTCAGTGTGGTTGTTGCTAGAAGGGATACAGCTGTGGCCTGAAGTTATGGAGAATTGTTTATATTTATTATATTTATTAAATTGTACATTAACTGCATTTTATTAACATCTACCCCTACCACAACCCTAAACACCACACAACAGTAATGTAAAAATATGAAATGTTGTTGTACAGTGTCACAAAAAAGATGCTATATTGATGTGAGTATTAATGTGCAGCTGTATCCCTTCTAAACTTTACCCTTCCTCTGGGACTCAACTTCCTCTGAGTCATTCTGATTGGTCCACTGCTTTGGACGGACATTGATAAACTATTAGAGACTATTCAGACAGTTTAAAAACGTAATATTCAGTGTCATAAAAATTATGCTATATTAATGTGAGTATCCACACCTGTATCCCTTCTAAAGTTTACCCTTCCTCTGGGACTCAACTTCCTCTGAGTCATTCTGATTGGTCCACTGCTTTGGAACTGACATTGATGAACTATTATAGACTATTCAGATAGTTTAAAAACCAAATATGCATCGCTCAGGAATGTTTTTTATTAAAAAGCGCATCCTCCGCCATGTTGCATGTTCAATTAAAACACTTGTCATGCCAATTTGCTACTCTTAATATTCAATTCACCTTTATTTGTATAGCGCTTTTAAAATGTCTTAATAGAAGCTTGCCCTGCCTTTCACTTATTCTGATTGGTCCACTGCTTTGAAACTGACATTGATGGACTATTAAAGACCATTTAGATAGCTTAAAAACACAATACTCAGCGCTCAGGAATGTTTTTAATAAAAAGCACCTACTCCACCATCTTGCATGTTCAATTAAAACAGTCATCATGCCAACTTGCTACTCTAAATAGATGCTTGCCCCACCTTTGACTTATTCTGATTGGTCCACTGCTTTGAAACTGACATTGATGCACTATTAGAGACCATTGAGAGAGGTTAAAAGACATAATATGCATCACTCATGACTGTTTTTTATTAAAAAGTATCTCCTCCACCATGTTGCATGTTCAAATAAAACAGTTGTCAAATGAAATGTTTTGAAAATATTGACAAAAATGTTGTTTACTTTTACAGTACTGTAAATGCAAGCCTACACAAACAACTTACAATGCACTATTTTGCTAAAAACATTTCGGACTATCTTCTGAATAGAACGTTCAAAAGAGCAACACTGACTCAAAATAGAAGTCATCTGAAACATTATAGACCTTTTACTGTCACTTCTGATTAATTTCAAGTTGTGCAAACTCTCTCCTTCAGAAAGCGTGGATAGCGGATATGTGTATATTCAGACTCAGGGGTGCTATATGGAGAAGTGAACTGTGAAGAGAGCACCTCCAGGACACACTTGACTTCCATACGACCTCAGATTTTTCAGCCCGATTCACAGTCAGCGCGTCACAAGCGCTGATCTTTCATTAGAGGGATTACCACACCGGTGGAGGAATGAAAAAGCGCCCGCAGTTAAGGAAGTACACAGTTACTGTACGGCCTAATCGCTCTGACACAGGATGCGCATCGAAACAAAATGTCCACCAGTGTAAATAAAGCAGATCGGTAACCCTTTAGTTCAGGTTACAATTCATGCTATTAACTACTGGCCTATTACCTGCCTATTATTAAGATATTAACTGTTCATTAGTAGTTATACAGTATGATCTTATTCTGCATACCTAATCCTACATAAAACCTAAACCACCTTACTAACTATTAATAAAGGGTTAATTAGTAGTTTATTAAGCTAGTGGTGTTAGGTAATGGTTTGTTAATCCTATGAATTGTGGCCTAAACTAAAGTGTTACCAGCAGATCATTTATAATTTTTTTGATTTTGTGGAAATGCCCTCATATTAATCTGTACTATAATCAAAATCACTTTAAAATTTATAGTAACTGCAAATTTGGTTGCATTAAGACTGTAAATTTACAAGCACACTGTGAATTAATAATTATATTTGTGCTGTATTTTTACAGTGCAGTTGCAATTATTAATTTACAGTGCGCTTGTAAATTTACCAAATAAAGACTCATTGTAAAAACGTACCCCTGTATACATATCTGGAGAGCTCAAAATGTGTAGCCAGAGGTATGTATGGCTGCATTTCATCTTTAAAACGAACGATGTGGAGCAGTATGACGGCGTTGACGGCTTCTGTTTCTTTTTGTGCTGACAGCTTACTTGAGATGCGCAGTGAAGTTGACCACAACGTCCGTGTTCGAGTCTGGTGAAGAACAGTTTCAGAAAGCAGGTAATACAAAAACAAAAAAGTAAATCACAGGGTGAGAATTGAAAATGTGGTATAAATCATGGCTTTTCTTTTTCTGGATTGCTGTTGCGGTTGGGTTTAGGGAAGTGGGGGTTCAGGTCAATTGGTGCTTCTGAAAACACTATCGGTTGGGTTTAGGTAGGTGGTGGGTGGGGGGGGGGGTCATTCAGTCAGTCAATCAGTCAACAGCGGCCTCTGGCGGATTTACACCTGAACAGTAGGTGTGAATGGTACTCGCAAGAGAAATCTGAGATCTGAAAATGCATACACAGCGGCCTCTGCTGGATATATGCAAGAACAGCAGGTGCCAATGGCACTCACGAGAGAAATCTGAGATCTAAAAAAGCATACACATCGGCCTCTGGTGGATTTGCAAAGACAAAAACTGCGAAAAAACATACCTCCTGGGACGTATTTTGTGCTGTCCAAAAATGTATATTGGAGTATGTATCAATAATGAGCCTGGGTTGAAACTTACAGTCCTACTGTCACCCAAATTTGCCAGTAAGTAACTCTAAAATATTACAGTAAATGTAATTATTAATTTACAGTGCGCTTGTAAATTTACAGTCCTACTGTCACCCAAATTTGCCAGTAAGTAACTCTAAAATATTACAGTAAAATGTAATTATTAATGTACAGTGTGCTCGTAAATTTACAGTTTTACTGGCAACCAAATTTACCAACAAGTTACTGTAAATTTTACAGTATTTTTTATTTATTCATTTATTTTATTTTTTTGCAGAGCACATACATGTCTAGAAGTAATTTTCAAAACTCAAATTCCCTTACTATTACAAGTAAGAAAGTAATTACTAAAAATGTCTACAACCATAATTAAATAATTCTAAAGCAACAGGAGGGTTAAGTCTCTCATACTAATAAATGTTTCTTATAACTCAATAAGGAAACATGTTTAATTGTATGCACAAGTATGAGTATAAATGGTTCAAAAAAACTATGATTTTAAAAAAGAACTGAGTAGGTGTGGATTGAGAGATGAATCAGTGCAGGAAGGCGATGCCGACGGAAAGCTCTGAGCTCAAGAAAGGCCAAAGCCAGAAGGTACTAAAAACCCTATTTAGTTCTGAAGCACAAAGCTGTCAGAGTCGATTAATTCAGCTCGTGCGGAGAATCCACAACGCTGCCTCCCCAACAGGAGAACACAGACGCACGCCGCTCTCCGGGGAAAACGCTAAAATACCTTTTAGAATACAAAAACAAGCCGAGCAGATCCATAACCCAGTTTTGTGTGGTTGATTTCTTGCGATGCATTACAGATATGTGAAATCACAGAACTGCTAAATGGAAACAAAGCTTTCAAAGTGAAACCTCAGAGCTGCCCTTGGTTGTAAAAGCCCTCGGGTTTGGTTTCACATGTATTATTCTCCACACTGCGATGGTTTTATGAAATAAAACACCTGTCATACAACTGTCACATGGTAAACATTTCTGTACTGCTTTTCCACATTTAAAAATGTTTTTTTGCTGCTTCTTAAAATTACTTCTTTAAAAATGAGTTTAAACAACACAACTCTTAAGATTTTTTGTGTGGGGGGGGGGCAAGTTATGTTAACTTAGTTGTTTTATGTTCAGTCTACTTACATTTGTAAAAAACCATTGTGTGTTGGAGCAACATGAAGGAATTGTGTGCAACCCAGCATTTTTTACAGTCCATTTAGCATTTCATCATGTTTAAATATATCTAGCAGGTGTTTTTGACCATACAAATCCACAGATAATTCAAAAGAACAATGCGAATGCTTGAGTCTACAATTTTGTAAAAGCGCAAACGTACTTGACTACAGTTTCTAGCTGAAATGAACGCTAGGGGGCAGTATGACAACAACAACTTCTGTTCCTTTTTGCACTAATGATATTTTCAGGGATATATTATTGAAGAATAAAGGATTGTTAGTGTACAGTTAATACAGTTACAGTTGTGTTTCTGTTAAGCTAAGTAAATTAAAGGAAAAACTATGCGGTGCCAGTGCACTGTTCTCTTACATTTGCTTTGAAACCTTATTGGTTGGGTTTAAGGAAGGATGTAGGTCAGTGATTCGGTAGCTGATCTGTATGACATCTGTACTTCTTGTGGACGTGTACAAAAACGATGTGTAGTAATAACAGTAACTATAGTAATGTACTTCAGATTGGCAAACATATGGACAGCACTCTCTAGTGGACTTGTCATCTGAAATGTGCAGTGAAACGGACCAATAGGAATGTATTTAATGTTTCAAAAAAATGTAGACATTACCCTCTAGTGGATTTGTCATCTAAAACCTGCAATGATACGTACCTAGAGCAATGTATTTTACATTTCCAAAAATGTAGACAGCGCCCTCTAGTGTATTTGTCATCTGATAAGTGCAGTGAAACAGACAAAGAACAATGTATTTTCCAAAAATGTTGACATCGCCTTCTAGTAGATTTGTCATCTAAAACGTGCAATGAAACGTACCTGGAGCAATGTATTTAACATTTCAAAAACAGCGCCCTCTAGTGGATTTGTTACCTGAAACATGCATAAAAACACACTTGGAGCAATATATTTTACATTTCAAAATATTTAGACAGCACCTTCTAGTGTATTTGTAATCTGAAATGTTCAGTAAAACGCGCTCGGAGCAATGTATTAGCATTTCAAATGTTGACAGTGTGGTCTAGTGGATTTGTCATCTAAAACGTGCGATGAAACGTATCCGGAGCAATGTATTTCTCTTTAAAAAAAAATAAGTGGATTTGTCATCTAAAATGTGCAGCAAAATACACAGAGGGCAATGTATTTTACGTTTCAAAAAATTTAAACAGTGCCCTCTAGTGGATTTGTCTTCTGAAACGTGCAAGGAAATGTACCTGGAGCAATGTATTTTACATTTTAACATTGGATGCAATAGCGTTTGGGTGAGCACAATCTTAGAATCCACCATGGCAATGCGTAAAAAAGTATGGCAATAAAGTTGCAAGCTCAACAATACAATGTTTGCATTTTATTTAGCAATAATTTATGTTGGGCCTAAAATATAAAACTTCTTTATATTAAATTAAAATAGAGTTTTATTTTTCTGCATTTTAATCAAACACTGAAGCTCTGATTAATGTAAGGAAAATAATCACATCAGAAAAAAATCGTAAATCGTAAGAATAATCGTAGGAAAAATAATCAGAAAAAAATTCTAAATAAATATTTATAATATAATATAATATAATATAATATAATATAATATAATATAATATAATATAATATAATATAATATAGTATAGTATAGTATAGTATAGTATAATATAATATAATATAATACAATATAATATAATATAAAATAATATAATATAATATAATATAATATAATATAATATAATATAATATAATATAATATAGTATAGTATAGTATAGTATAGTATAGTATAATATAATATAATATAATACAATATAATATAATATAAAATAATATAATATAATATAATATAATTTGCAAAAACTACAAAGTTAAATTTTATTACCCCCCCCCACCCCCTCAATTTTATTACTAGAATTTAATACAAGTATCTTGCAAAATAACAAAAAATGTATGCACCTTCAGAATGCCAAAGACAAAATTAGATATTAGAAATGTGTTATTTGTTTCAAAATGTGTTTTAAATTCCTCTCTCTATTAAACAACCATTGAAAAATATTTTAAAAAGAATAAAAATTTCACAGGAGAACGAATAATTTTGCCTTCAGCAGTATATTGTTATCACGACTTACAGTATTTAATCACCTTTTAAAACACAAAACCGTCCATAACCCAGTTTTATATGGTGGTTGATTTCTTGCAATACATTACAGACGTGTGAAATCACAGAATAGCTAAATGGAGACGCGGCTTTCGAAGCGAAACTAGTGGTTGTAAAAGCCCCGGGGTTTGGATTCAGATGTATTTTTCTCCACTGCGATGCTTTTATGAAGGCTGGATTATGAATAGATGATGAAATGGCGAGCAGACTGAGTCTACAGTCGTCTGATATTTGACAAGGATCTCTGACATGTTAAGATTCAGCTTGCAGAGTCTCGCTTTGATTCACAAGTCTATATTTGTGGCTTTCTGTTGCTCGTGTTTTACATGCTACATAAAGATTTATATATATACAGTATTAAGGCACACATAACACTGCTGTCATTTACACATACAGTAAACATTCATCTACCTTTTTCATGTTCAAACTAGTTCAATGGGTGTTTTTCAATAACATTAATAATATGAATAATATTCTGTATTATTTATGATGTACTGTATATTTTTTAAAGTCTACATATTAAATATATTAATAATATTGGGGATTTAAAACATGTTTTGGTTGTTTTTAAGTGTCGTTTTAAATACGTTTTGCTTATTAAAGCTGAGTTTATTTAATTTAAATACAGTAAAATAGTAATATTGTGAAATAAAGTTATTTAATTAATCAGTTCATTTCTAATTATATTGCATTTATTTAAGATAATTAACTTTAATGTCACGTTTGATCAGTAAATAATTATTAACTTTCTGAATAATTATTATTAAATTAAAATAAATAACATTTTACAGTGTTATGGAAGCTAGAAACAGAAATAAAAATTAAATACATTTTATTATTATTAATTTTAGGAGAATTTTATTATTGTTGCATATAATTACTACTACTACTACTACTACTTAATATAATAATAATAATAATAATAATAATAATAATAATAATAATAATAATAATAGAATACAACACAGAATTATAAACATGTACAAATATTAGTAGTAGCGTATTAGTATATTATATTTAAGTTTATTTGTAAATATTTTAAACGAATGTAACGATTATTACTATTATTATTAACTTTTGTATTGTTGCTGTTGTTGTTTTTGTTGTTGTTGTTAGTATTATTAATATTATTGTTATTTAATGATTTTTATTTACAAGCTTTTTATTGTTGATTTCATAAAATTATATATTATAAGTAATGTTTATGGCGACGCAGTGGCGCAGTAGGTAGTGCTGTAGCCTCACAGCAAGAAGGTCGCTGGTTCGAGCCTCGGCGAGCCTTGTTCGAGCCTCGGCTGGGTCAGTTGGCGTTTCTGTGTGGAGTTTGCATGTTCTCCCTGTGTTCGCGTGGGTTTCCTCCGAGTTTCCCCCACAGTCCAAACACATGCGGTACAGGTGAATTGGATAGGCTAAATTGTCCGTAGTGTATGAGTGTGAATGAGTGTGTATGGATGTTTCCCAGAGATGGGTTGCAGCTGGAAGCATCCGCTGTGTTAAGCATGTGCTGGATAAGTAGGCGGTTCATTCCGCTGTGGCGACCCCTGATGAATAAAGGGACTAAGCCAAAAAGAAAATGAATGAAGTAATGTTTATGTTATTCATATATATTTATCAGGTTGTAGGTGAAACGTAGCAAAGATGCCAACATGGTACTCCTGCTGACGTCTGGAGGAGAATCAGAGATCCTGCTGTTATCAGACTGATGTAAAAGATAACAGATGAGCAGACAGAACAAGATGAGAAAGGTCACTTTAAAGCTGTTTATGACCACTATTTCATTCATCATTATATCAAAGTCTAACAGCAGTACACAGAGCTCTGAGTCCTGCATACAGTGTGGAGAGAGAGAAAGGAAATCACATTCCTCTTATGAATGATTCACGGAACCTATTCCAGAAATCTGTATCTTTGCTATTATTAGTCTTATAATTATTATTACATTTTATAATGGATGTCAAACAGATGATCTGATGCAAACAATTGATGACAGCTGAAATTAAGTGCCGTTCTACAATTTCAAAGATAATAAGTATTAAATTATAATACCTACTCCCAGGGCCGTTTATATCCCAGTTGATATTTAGCTGCACCATGTTGGTGTTTCACAACTTCTAATTTTCATAAGGTGGGTTGTTAGCCCAACGCTCAACCCCCAACCTGGAGGACCAGGACATGCATACATACATACACTACGGATAATTAAGCTTACTTATAGAGCATGTGTTTGGACTGTAAAGGAAACCTGAGCTACCTGAGTACCTGGAGGTAACCCGGGAGAACATGCAAACTCCACACAGATATGCCAACTGATCTAGCTGGGGCTCGAAACAGCAACGTTCCTGCTGTGATGCGACAAAACTAACCACTGTGCCCCAGCAGTACTGCCCTATTAAATTATAATAACAATGTTTTAATTATAAAATAATAATATTTATAACAACAACAAGTAGGCTATTATTAGTAGTAGTAGTAGTAATAGCAGAAGTAGTATTTATTATTGTTGCTATTAATAAAAAATAATAATGAAAGTACAAAATAAACATAAATAAATAAATAAACATAAATAAATAAATAAATAAATAAATAAATAAATAAATAAATAAATAAATAAATAAATAAATAAATAAATAAGATAATAAACTAATTACCACATTCACATTCTTCCTATAAAGACTTCAGTGCACTTATTCAAAAAAAATCTATATCTTTAAAAGAATTATCAAAATGTAATGTTATGCAGAACTTTTAAAACAGATGTCAAACAGAGACGCTCTTTCACCATGCAATCAATTCATGACAGATGAAATTAAACACTGTTCTACATTTCTGTCAAGTAAAATTGGTTGTAAAATGAGTTTTATGCTGATTTTGATAAAGAAAGTTTCAGGATAAAACCGTGCTGAGTTAATACTGAGTTTCTGCTCTTTTGATAGCATTTTATGGAAAAAATGAATAAACTTTTGGATGCTTTTCATAATTTGCAAAAATAATAACTAAAGGAAATTTCTACAAAAAACAATACGAGATTGTTTGAAAATATGCTACAATGTGTTCTTGGTATGCATGTATGTGTTTATTATTTTTATTTACCACAAAAAAAATCTATATATTAATTTTATTAATATTATTTAATAATTTAATACAACTTTTTATTTATAATTTTCTAAATGCATTTTTTGACCTGTATTTATTATCATTATCATCATCATTATTATTACTATTTATTTTTATTATACATATTTTTAGTGTTATCATTATTATCATTATTTTTATTATTATTATTATTATTATTATTATTATTATTATTATTATTATTATTATTATTACTATTATTATTATGTTATATTATTGTAGTAGTTTTTAATATTTAAAAATAATATTTTTACTATTTATTTTTGTTAGTAGTAGTAGTAGTAGTAGTAGAATGTATGTTTTATTGATAAATAAAAATTATCATTAATAATAAAATAATCTGAAATTAAAAGTAAATAAATAAATAAAATGTAAAAATATTATTAACTGATAAACATTAAATATTGATTCAGCCCCATATACACTACTGCTACTGTTGTTAATACTAACCATGATAACCTGATTGACAAATTAAAACAAATAAATAAATAAATAAATGAATAAATAAATAAATAAATAAATAGAAGTGAGTATAGAATTTTTTTGTAAATAATAATTCATTTATTCATTAATTTTACTTCGGCTTGCTCCTTTTATTCATCAGGGGTTGCCACAGCAGAATGAACCGCCAACTATTCCAGCATATGTTTTACACAGCGAATGTCCTTCCAGCTGCAACCCCTATCAATTCATTTCACCTAAAGAGTACTATCCTCACTTATCGATCACACCTTATGCAGCCTGAGCTAATAACTTTTCCCAGTCAGTCCCTGCCCAGGCCAACAGAGGAGGCACATGCAAACTCCACACAGAAATGCCAACTGACCCAGCTGAGGCTCAAACCAGCGACCATCTTGCAGTAAGGCAACAGTGCTAACCACTGAGCTACTGTACCACCCTCGGAAATAATAATTATAATATTTTATAATTTTTGTATAAATAAATAAATTTTTCCACCCTAAATTCCTCGCATTCCTGAAGCCAAATTGATTTTAATACAATAAAAACACACAAGAAGACATAAAAGATCTTTTGACACTCATTTTCTGCTCTTCACGGCATTTCCCGATAATTAAAATCCAATCAAAAGTGATTTTCTATGTTAAAAAAGGCCTCAGTATATCAAAAAGGTATAAAACCCTCATTGTTTGGAAACAGCAGTGATTGAACGCACTGATGAAGAGCTCAGGATTAAACTTGATTCATATGCTCCACAATAAAGAGAGGATTCCTCTGAAAATCACAGCTCCGGCACGGACAAGCAGAGTTAATTATCCCATTGTATCCAGCCTGCAGTTTGTCAAAGTGGCACGAAGGAAACCTTTTCAAGATCACAATTATGCTGCCAGTCAGTGTCATTAGTCCACAGCGGCTGAAACCAACACATCGACTGTTCAGCTGTAAATCTATACGCTCACCGACCCAGCCAAAACACTGTCAACACCGCAGAAAATCCAGCAATTATTATCCACTCAAATATCCTGCTGAATTGCTCTAAATAGGAAGGAACATGGTCCTTTTTTACATCGAAATCAAGTAAAAGAAGATTGAGATAAGTAGAATAATAAAAAAACTTTTAAAATAGCGACACCGGTGGAAATTATTTGAACTGCACCCAGTAATTTGTCAGGTATTTTACATAATGTATTGTATTTACATATAATAAAATCCATAAGATCCATGCTCATAAATCAGACTAAATGGGAAGAAATCTGATTTACATCTAATTCAAGAAAAAGAGCATTGAGATACGTAGAATTTTAAAAATAATTAAAATAGAGACACCAGTGGACATTATTTGAACTGCGCCTAGTAATTTGTTTTGCATTTTACAAGCTGTATTGTACTTAGCAAGCCTGTGAAATTTTATTTTCATTTTATTTTTGACAACTAAATCAAGTAAAAGAGAATTGAGATACGTAGAATAAGAAAAAGTTAAAATAGCGACACCGGTGGACATTAATTGAACTGCACCCAGTAATATGTTATGCATTTTAGTACTGTATTGTATTTAGCAATTCTGCAAATTTTTACATTCATTTTATTTTTGACCACTAAATCAAGTAAAAGAGGATTGAGATACGCAGAATTTAAAAAAACTTAAAATAGTGACACTGGTGCACATTATTTGAACTGCACCCAGTAATTTGTTATGTATTTTACTACTGTATTGAAAAAAACAAAAAAATAAAACACTGTAGTTTTTTAGGTATTATACTACTGTATTGTATTTAGCAATCCCGTGGAATTTTTTTCTTTCTTATTTTACAATTAAATCAATTAAAAGACGATTGAGATACATAGAATTAAAACTGTTAAAATAGCAACACTGGTGCCCAATCTGTGAACTACAGCCAGTAATGTGTTAGGCATTTTACGTACTGTGTTGTATTTAGCAGTCCTGTGAAATTGTATTATTATATATTTTTTTACAACTAAATCAAATAAAAGTAGATTGAGATACAATAAAAAAACTGTTAATATAGCGACACTGGTGGCCAGTCTTTGAACTGCAGCCAGTAATTTGTTAGGTATTTTATGTACTGTGTTATATTTAGCAGTTCTGTGAAATTGTATTATTTGTATTTATTTTTAACAACTAAACCAAGTAAAAGACGATTGAGATACGTAGAATTAAAAACAAAACAAACACTGTTAAAATAGTGACACTGGTGGCCATTCTGTGAACTGCAGCCAGTAATTTGTTCGGTATTTTACATACGGTGTTACATTTAGCAGTCCTGTGAACTTGTATTATTTGTATTTATTTTTAACAACCAAACCAAGAAAAAAATGATTGAGATTAGTAGAATTAAAACAAAACAAACACTGTTAAAATAGTGACACCGGTGGCCATCCTTTGAACTGCAGCCAGTAATTTGTTTGGTGTTTTACGTACTTGTATTAAGCAATGCTGAGAAATTTTATTCTTTATTTTATACTTTTTATTTGTACTGTGTTGTATTTAGCAATCCTGTGAAACTGTATTATTTTTTTACAACTAAATCAAGTAAAAGACTGAGACAATAAAAAAAAATGTTAATATAGCGACACCAGTGACCATTCTTTGAACTGCAGCCAGTAATTAGTTAGGTATTTTACATACTGTATTTACTATATCACATAGGTGTATTAACATATTGTTACGTATCTCTTATGTATGGAGTACTAGAATAAAACACCCATTTTTATTTAATAACTAGTTTCTAATAGCTTATTTATTTTGTCTTTGCTATAATGACAATACATAATATTTTACTTGTTATTTTGTAGATGCTAATGTAAAATGTAAAGGCTTAACTTGATTATTTAGGTTGACTAGGCCAGTTAGATTAATTTCGCAAGTCATTGGACAACAATTGTTTGTTCTGTAGCTAACAATAATGAACTTTGCCATTATATATATAATTTTTTATAGTAATTTTTAAAGTGCGAAGAATGTAAGCATTTCAAGTGGTCTCTTAATTTTTTATAGCTTCAACATAAAAAATTAAATACTAAATAAAAGAAAAAGCACATGATACTGTAAAAATAGTATATGCATACGTAATATGTGAATCAAAACAAAATAATCGCACATGCACAGACAAAAAAAAATTTAAATAAAAAAATCAATGGTCCATAAAATAGCCTGAATAACGGCAAATAAAAAGCAGCTCATTTGATTTTGGGGTGAAATATGAGCTGGCATATTTTGGTTCCGTTCACCTGCCCTCGTTCCTGACAAATAAACACAACATCAGTCCAGACTGACAGATCCATTACAGGTGCATCATTCCCTGTGAAATGAAACGCTTTGAGACACAGCTCGTCTTTCAGCATGTCAGTTTCTCTCCGTCTGTCCGTGGAAGAAAAAAAACTACAGTCTAGTGCAACGCAAGCACCGCGGGCATCAAAGGCCCAAGTTCAGTCTTTAAATGAGAGGAAGTCTCTGTAAAAAAAAAAAAATTATCTTTCATCTCGGCTCTTCGTCATTCTCTTTTCATCACTTTCTCCTGTGTCACACGCGGATTCAGCACCGGGACGTCCTGTTTTGTGTCAGCTATGAAATATTTAGGAGAGAAAATGCTCAGAGCCAGAGCAGAGACGAGACGTGCCAAGAAAAAAAAACACCCCAAACACTGAGAAACAACAACAGACTGATAAAACATACTCAGGTGGATGGAGAGATGGAAACGATAAAACCATGGACTGAGTGAGAGATTGGATAAATGATAGATTGGTGGAATGAGCAAACGGATGTTAGGGAGAACAAATGAAGGAGAGAATATACAAACAAACTATAGGCAAGGAATGAATGAATGAGAGAATGAACACAATCACAAACAAACTGAAAAAAAGAGAAAAACAACAACAGAATGATCCAAAAATAAGACAAACTATGGATAAATGGATGGATGGTAGGGTGGATGATAGGATGGGTGGATAGATAGTTGTATAAATGGACAAATGACCCGACAAATGGATGGATGGATAGACAGATGGACAGATGGATGATGGATAGACATGAAAAGATGATGGATGGATGGATGGATGGATGGATGGACGGAGAGATGGACTGATGATGGCTAGATGGATTGATGGGTGGATGGATGGATGGACGCATGGATGATGGATTGATGGATGGATGGGTGGGTGGGTAGTTGGTTGGATGGATGGAAAAATGGATGGACGGAGAGATGGACTGATGACAGATAGATAGATTGATAGATGGATGGTTAGAAATATGATGGATAGAAAGATAGATGAACAGATGGATGGATGGATGGATGACGGATGGATGGTAGGGTGGATGGATGGATAAACAGTTGTATAAATGGACGAATGGACGGACAGATGGACGGATGGATGGATGGATGGATGGATGGATGGATGGATGGATGGATGGATGGATGGATGGACGGAAGGATGATGGATGGACATGGACAGATGATGGATGGATGGATGGATGGTAGGGTGGATAAATGGATGATAGGATGAGAGGAAAGGTAGTTGTATAAAATGAACGAATGGATGGACAGATGGATGGATGGATAGACAGATGGATGGACGGACGGACGGATGGGTGGTTGGATAGAAAGATTGATGGATGGAAGGATATAAAGATGGATGGATGGATGGATGGATGGTTGGATGGTTGGTTGGTTGGAGGGATGGATGGGTGGGTGGGTATTTGGATGGATGGGTGGATGGACAGATTGACGGATGGATGGATGGATGGATGGATGGATGGGTAGTTGGATGGATGGATGGACAGATGGATGGACAGATGATAGATAGATGGATTGATGGATGGATTGATGGATGGATGGATGGATGATGGTTGGAGAGATGATGGATGGAAAGATGGATGGACGGATGGATGGTAGGGTGGATGGATGGACAGATGGATGATGGATGGATGAATAAATGGATGGATGAATAATTAAATGTATGGATGGATGGACTGATGGAAAACAATGAGAGAATGATCAATAAATTGAGGACCAGGACAAGTAACAGAATGAATGACAGAACAGAACAAACATTATGACAGACGACACAAAAGCTCAAAGTAGGTGCAGAGTTGTCAGTGTTCTGGTGTGAACGGTGGAGAAGTGAGGCTGGTTTGGGTCGTGAGGGACAGCAGGATCTTCGCCATCTGTGCGCTCAGAGCAGAGAGGATTGTTGGTAGTGTGTCTCAGGCTCTGGCTCTCAGCCCACTAGAGGAGCGAGAGGGAACACAGGCCCATCCCACCTTCTGCCCTGCCGGAGGGAAGACCGAACCCTTCCTGCCCCTGATTCAGCACAGTAGAGCAGAGCCAGCAGGCCTGACGGGGCCAAGAGGAAGAGCCTGAGGAGCCGGAGGCCTGTCCACTGCGGGACAATCCCAACACACCAAACATCACATTACACAATTATATATATATATATACATCCACATTTAGAAACACACTTGCGCACATCCTGTCATTTCCTATTGGGAAACGTCCAGTAAAAGATACTCACTGATATATTTATTTATTTTCTGGTATATTTCAGTGAGAAATAGAACATTTAATTCTTAATATTAGATTTTAAAGAAGTTTATTTAAAGAGATAGTTCACCCAAAAGTGGAAATTGTGTCATTAATTTCTCACCCTCCACTTATTGCAAATCTGTCATATTTATATATTCACTACCTGACAAAAGTCTTGACATCGATCTCAGTTGTAAGAGCAACAAATAATAACTTGACTTCTAGTTGATCATTTGGCAGAAGGTCGATTTTTTGTACAAATTGTCTAATGAACTGTATCCCAATCATCACAAATACTGCAGAAGACCAATAGGAACCCACATGGCCCCTAAATTCTCACAGAAATCAGTCAAGTTTGGTGTAGGAAAAATCATGGTTTAGGGTTACATTCAGTTTGGGGCCGTGCACCACAGGAGAGGGCAAATTCTCCAGCAGGATAGCGCTCCTTCTCATACTTCAGCCTCCACATCAAAGCTCCTGAAAGCAAAGAAGGTCAAGGTGCTCCAGGATTGGCCAGCCCAGTCACCAGACATGAATATTATTGAGCAAGTGTGGAGTAAGATGAAGGAGGATGCACTCAAGGTAAATCCAAAGAATCTTGATGAACTCTGGGAGTACCAAAGGAAAATGAATGAATGAAAGAAAGAAAGAAAGAAAGAAAGAAAGAAAGAAAGAAAGAATGAACGAATGAATGAAAGAAAGAAAGAAACGAAGAAAGAACAAAGAAAGAAACAAAGAAAGAAAGAAAGAATGAATGAATGAATGAATGAATGAATGAATGAATGAATGAATGAATGAATGAATGAATGATTTTTAACATCACTCTTCCTATCCACCAGACACTTTCCTATAACCACTCTATGTTTAATCACAGTCGAATGCACTCTTAAGTTCAAATAATTAAACAATTGCATTATCAATGTGTGAAAACATTACATTCAGCATACTATATCCATAATAAGCATTGTTTTAAAAACGTCTTACATATTTAAATGTGATATTTAAGGAAAATAACTGCTGAAAATTACATTTACTAACAGTAATCTTGATTTTTCTGGTTCAAATTTAATTACCGACAGAAGCATTGATTTCTGCTTTAGAAAGCTCTGCGTTCCAGCAATAACATAGAAAGGAGAGTCTGTCGAAATGATGAAGGATGAGCAGGAGATGCATTATATGACAGGAGGCTTTCTGGGTGTCAGGGAGATTATTTGTGCTTCTTCAAACCCATAAATCAGGTGTCGGCGTCGGGCTGAAGGAAACCGCTGCGAGTCACTGAGTTCTGGACACTGAGTCCCTGAAAACACACACTTCTGCTCTCTTTCACTGCACTTTTACTGTTAGCGCTGAGGTGTGCAGGGCTGGATTACACACACACACACACGCGCACACGCACACGCACACGCGCACACACACACACACACACACACACACAAGCACAGTAGTCCATTACATGCACACACATGCACACACACACTACAACAACCTGAGCTTTAATACTGAGAGTTACATGTTTGCTTTTGCTGTAAAATTTTATTAAAATTTAATTTATAAAATAAGTAACTACTAATGTTTACAGATGAGATTACTGTAAAACTGAAGGAATGCTCTTAGGAATATATATATATATATATATATATTTATATATGTATGTTATGTGTAATATGTTTTGCATGTTGCCTTTAAAATCAGTTATCAAATTATCATAATTATTATTATCATATATTACCTTGAAGTAATTAATTTTATTAGCTACTTTTATAAAATTACTATTATTATTATTGTATTTTTATACGTAATATTACATATTTATTTTTATTTTGTAAAGTTAAACCTAAGAATTATTTAGCATTTTAATGACAGATTATTATTATTTTTTAAGTGAAAGTTATTAATTTTATGCTCATGCCTTATGACATATTATATTATATTATATTATATTATATTATATTATATTATATTATATTATATTATATTATATTATATTATAATATTACATTTATATTATATTATATTATATTATATTATATTATATTATATTATATTATATTATATTATAATATTATATTATATTATATTATATTATATTATATTATATTATATTATATTATATTATATTATATTATTACATTATATTATAATATTACATTTATATTATATTATATTATATTATATTATATTATATTATAATTTATTATATTATTTTTAATTATTTTATATTATTTATATTATATTATATTATATTATATTACATTATATTATATTATATTACATTATATTATATTATATTATATTATATTATATTATATTATATTATATTTTAATTTATTATATTATATTTTAATTTATTATATTATTTTATATTATTCATATTATATTATATTACATTATATTATATTATATTATATTATATTATATTATATTATATTATATTATATTATATTATATTATATTATTACATTATATTATAATATTACATTTATATTATATTATATTATATTATATTATATTATATTATATTATATTATATTATATTATATTATATTATATTATATTATATTTTAATTTATTTTATTATTTTATATTATTCATATTATATTATATTACATTATATTATATTATATTATATTATATTATATTATATTATATTATTACATTACATTATATTATTTTTTAATTTATTATATTATTTTATATTATTTATATTATATTATATTATATTACATTATATTATATTATATTACATTATATTATATTATATTATTTATATTATATTATTACATTATATTATGTTATATTATATTATATTATATTTTAATTTATTATATTATTTTATTATTTTATATTATTTATATTATATTATATTTTATTATATTATATTAATACATTATATTATTATATTATATTATATTATATTATATTATATTATATTATATTATATTATATTATATTATATTATATTATATTATATTATATTATATTTTACTATATTATACTATATTATATTATATTATGTTATATTATATTATACTATATTATATCATATTATATCATATTATATTATATTATATTATACTATATTATACTATATCATATTATATTATATTATATTATATTATATTATATTATATTATATTATATTATATTATATTATATTATATTATATTATATTATATTATATTATATTATATTATACTATATTATATTATATTATATTATATTTCATTCTGGTATGTTTATTTTTGTTTTCCCCCAAAAAATCAAATACTTTCAGCTTATAATGAAGCAGACATGAGACGCTGTGTGTCCGCTGATCTGGTGACAGTAAACGACAACTGATGTTCACAGAGAAAACAAGATCAGAGGCACTGAAAAGACCAGACCATTAAAAATATAACCAGCACAGAAAGCTCCATCACATCAGACTAGCTTTAACATTCTGGACTTTATTCTCTCATAACAGCTCCAGAAAAAGTTTGACGTGAACTCCGCACGCTTCTCCTCACACTCCATACATTTAGAAACAGTAATACACACCGACATACTGGCACAAACAGGGGAAATATGCAGGAAATACTTCAAAGAGTGTGTTTGAAGTGTAAAATGATGCTCATCATCTTCAGCCAGAGCTGTCGCAGTTGATACAAGCGCTTGATATTCTCATTTTCTTTCTGACTGCTGTATAAAATACACACACAAACACACACACACACACACACGCACACACACACACACACACACACACACACACACACACATCTAACACTCACAGTACTCAGAACATCTGCAATTCAATCATCCTCCGCATTCAAACTTTGTTTCTCGGCTTTGAAATTTCAAAAGAATTCCAATAGAATGTTAAGCGTTCTAAATGTAACAGTTTTGACATCACTGCTTCATTTACATATTCTAAAGCCTTACTGAAAGGGAGTAATAAAAACACCATTCATTTTCATCATAGGTAAGCTGATTTTTAAGAATCAAATCAAATTAAAATAAATAAAATAAAAGTAATTAACAAGTAATAAACAAAACAAAAATAAAATTAAATAATTCAGTCATTCATTTTCCTTTTGGCTTAGTCCCTTTATTAATCCGGGGTCGCCACAGCGGAATGAACCGCCAACTGTCCATAGTGTATGAGTGTGAATGAGGGTGTATGGATGTTTCACAGTGATGGGTTGCAGCTGGAAGGGCATCCGCTGTGTAAAACATGTGCTGGATAAGTTGGCAGTTCATTCCACTGTGGTGACCAAGAACATGCACCCAGATAAATAAAGGGACTAAGCCGAAAAGAAAATTAATAAATGAATATTATAAAATAAAAATGTAATTAAATATTAATAAAATTTTAATTAAAATAAATTAAATAAAAAAAGAATACATATGATTTTGAAATAAAAATAAAATAAAATAATAATACAATTTAAATTAAAATAAATAAAAATAATAATAATACATATGTTTATAAAATAAAAATAAAATAAAAAAATAATACAATTTAAATTAAAATAAATTAAATAAAAAATAATACATGTTTATAAAATTTAAATAAAATAATAATAAAAAAAATGTTAATAAATAAACAATGTTATAAATTTTTATGAAATTAAAATTAAATAATAATTAAGAATACAATTTTAATAAATTAAATAAACAATAATATATTAAATTAAACCTATTTATTTATTTACTTACTTAGTTACTTGGACTTCAAAATTTCATCTATGTGGTTTCTATTCATTCCGTGGGATTAGATTAGTAAATCACAACACATATTATTTTAATTTTATTAGTACACTATAATACCAATTTTTCATGCCCACAGACTGTCTGTTCTCCTGACACAGATTCCCGAATGCCATCTTTTCCCATCCGCTGCAGTAATTAATAGCAGCCAATTAAAGCTGTCAGTAAATGGGTCTGGATTTGACTTTTCTCCCTGCGGCTTCATCATTCCTCAAGCACTGCTGGCAGGATTTCTCTGTGCTCTTTAAATGCTCTTCTCCTTCTTTTCGCCCGTGGCTCTTTTAGATCAGCTTTCTGCATTTTTTGCTTTGAAGGTCAGAACAGGTGAAACACCAAAAATCCCCCATCGCAGACTAATGATACACTTCTGGCTCTTCACAGACTAGAAAAGCTCGTCGGAAAATCTATGACAGCCTAAAAACTGAGTCGACTGAAGGTTTCCTATTCCTTTTTGAGATCTACACAACAAATAATACAGGTATATGTTGTTTTGGGGTTTTTTTGTAGGATAGAATCGAATAAAACAAAGGGTAAAAGTTGAGTTTTGGGTCAAAAGTTGAGCTGTTCAAATCAGAAACCTATTTGTTGTTATTACACATTACTTTTATTTTTAAAATATATATTTAAAAAATGATTCTTTTAACTGCTTTGGCACAAACAATGTGCTTCATTTATTTATTCACTGAGCCACTGTGCCACCCACATTACAGTATATTTTGTTTTATTTTTATTATAATACAGTACATTATATTATATTAAAGTATATTCTATATGCTATTATAGCTTTTGAAAAGTACAATCAATAAAATTAGAAAAAAAATGCAAGTCTATTAAATTCTGTTCAATATGCAAATTTAAACAAATAATGAAATAAATAATGAACTCAGTAAAACAGATTTTTTGTAAATATTTAGACAATTATTAAATAATTAAAGTACTAAATGAATTAATAAATAGATTTTAAGTTGTTTAAATGTCTTTTAAAGAATAAAATGTACTTAACAAAAAGCTATTTATCATCATAAACTGTTGAATATTATTCATCATATTTGTTGTGATAAAAACAACAGCTTTTTAAAATATTTTAAATAAAAAAGATATTTAATTAATAGTAATAGTGTGTGACTAATTAATTAATTTCATTTTGAGTCATTTATCCTTCAGTTCCTAAATCAAATGTTTTTTAATTTCATTTTATTTTAGAAATGAAGACGAGTTTCTGAAATACCAAAACCTACTAGAATATCAAATATCATATTTCATTTTTTATAAATATTTTAAAAATAAAATGAATGTTTTAATGAGGAAAATGTTTCGTATTTAATTGCTTTTTGATAAAAATATATATTTAACCCTTTAAACTCCGCAGTTGAAGAAGTACAACATCACTTTTAACAATTCTAACAATAGGCAAGCAAATGTTTTCTTTTTTTCTCAAACCCACATTTACATGATTAATAGGTCCTATCTTGTGTCCTCATGATGCAATTGGATAGAAAAAATGTTTATAGGTCTGGTCATCCTGCCATGAATTTACTCTACCTCCAGTTTTCTCATCTCCTTTTTTTGCACATCTGGATTTGTCAAGATTTAAGGAAGTAAAATTCCTTTTAAAAATATTTTGTGTGTGTTCATTACAGTGTCTAGAAGACATATATTCATTCATTTTCTTTTCGGCTTAGTCACTTTATTAATCTGGGGTCACCACAGCGGAATGAACCGCCAACTTATCCAGCACATGTTTTACGCAGCGGATGCCCTTCCAGCTGCAACCCATCACTAAGAAACATCCACACACACTCATTCACACACATACACTACGGTCAATTTAGCTTATCCAATTCACCTGTACCACATGTTTTTGGACTTGTGGGGCAAACCGGAGCACCCGGAGGAAATCCACGCGAACACAGGGAGAACATGCAAACTCCACACAGAAATGCCAACTGACCCAGCCGGAGCTCGAAACAGGCGACCTTCTTGCTGTGAGGCGATTGTGCTACCCACTGCACCACCATGCTGCTCTAGAACACACATATTTAATCAAATTCGATTTAGAGCTTATCATGTCTATATTGTAATTCCATGTCTTCTGTTGTAATTCATTGTGCAGAGACAGGTGTGAAGGGTCTTGAATGTGAACCTGTTAGTGCTCTGGGGAGATGCATGTGTCCCTTTTAGTATGATAAGACCATAATAGGCCAGTAATAGGACAGTAGCAGTGTGTGAGGACCTTCATGAATTTTTACAAAATAAATTGTTTAACTAAACTTAATCATTTATTTAGGGTGGCACGGTGGCTCAGTGGTTATCATTGTCACCTCACAGCAAGAAGGTCGCTGGTTTGAGTGCTCTCTGAGTCAGTTGGCATTTCTGTGTGGAGTTTGCATGTTCTCCTCGTGTTGGCGTGGGTTTCCTCCGAGTGCTCCGGTTTCCCCCACAAGTCCAAAGACATGCGCTATAGGGGAATTGGGTAAACAAAAGTGTATGTGTTTGTGTGTGAATGAGATGTATGGGTGTTTCCCAATACTGGATTGCAGCTGGAAGGGAATCCGCTGCGTAAAACATATGCCGGAATAGTTGGCAGTTCATTCCACTGTGGTGACCTCTGAAATAAAGACTAAGGAGAAGAAAATTGAATGAGTTTATTTGTTTATTTTTAAGTCATTTGTCCTTCCATTCTCAAATCAAATGTTTTCTTTTTTCATTTTATTTTAATAAATAAATAAATAAATAAATAAATAAATAAATAAATAAATAAATAAATAAATAAACAAATGAAGCACATTGTTTGTGCCAAAGCAGTTAAAAGAATCATTTTTTAAATATATATTTTAAAAATAAAAGTAATGTGTAATAACAACAAATAAGTTTCTGATTTAAACAGCTCAACTTTTGACCCAAAACTCAACTTTTACCCTTGGTTTTATTCGATTCTATCTTACAAAAAAACCCCAAAACAACATATACCTGTATTATTTGTTGTGTAGATCTGATCAGTTGGCATTTCTGTGTTGTGTTTGCATGTTCTCCCCGTGTTCGCATAGGTTTTCTCTGGGTGCTCCGGTTTCCCCTACAAGTCCAAAGACATGCAGTATATGTGAATTGAATAAGCTAAATTGGCTGTGGTGTATGTGTATGAACGCAAGAGTGTATGGGTGTTTCCCGGTGTTGGGTTGCAGCTGGAAGGGCATCCGCTGCATAAACTGTGCTGGATAAGCTGGCGGTTCATTCCGCTGTGGCGATCCCCTGATAAATAATGGACTAAGCTGAAGGAAAATGAATGATAATATTATATAATATACATATTTAGCAATGTCATTGTTTTCCTTAGGCTTAGATAAGAAATTATATATTATGAATTTACCTCCATCTGCTTTAGAGAAAAACCTAAACTTTTCAGCGATTCAAAAACTCAAAATAAACGCATTTTTATTTCCTTCTAGTGAGCAGATTGCAGCAGCTAAAAGGATGCTGCAGTGAATAAATGTGTAATTCAGTGTGAATGTGAGACGCCTGGAGATTCACACACAAACGTGTCGGAGATTTAATTACAGGTAAAAACACAAATGTAAATGAGTTCAGTCTGATGAGAATGTTTGCCTTTACAATCAATACACGGCATGATTTTGATATTTATTTGCTATTAAAAGACAATTCCGGATCAATAAACATAATTCCATATCGATTGTTAAATTGATCATGAGCGAAGCGGCTTTCCTGCGGCTCGAATATAATGAACGGCTGTGATAAAACAGTCGGAGAGCCGCTTTTCAGAGGAAAAAACTCATTTATTTTGATCTCATTTATTATTTACTGATTTATTCATTCTTTGCCTGCCGAGGTCTAAAACGTTTACTAAAATCACATCCATTTTTATGCGTAAAAACATGATATTTAGCAGGAAAAGGTCAGCATCTATGCCTTTCACATACAGAAAATGTACACAACAACACAACATAGTCATTCCTGTTCACTATCAGCATAATGAGCTGTGATTGGCCAGCGGACATGTCAATCAGGTTTTAAGTGGGCGGGTTCTGAGCAAATAAACAGTAATGTTGCATTGGTATTATTGTTTATGCTTATTAATTAAGAAAATTCTCATTATTTATGCTATTATTATGCAAATTCTCATTTTTTATTCTATTATTCATGCACTTTTTTGTTTCTGTGTCTGTGTAGAACACTTTATATCCATTCAAAGTTAAAACAAAAAAAACATAACATTGTTTTCAGCATTGGATTGTTCAGATGGCTTAGTAAGTTGTGATTGGTCATATTATTTGCTGTCTTGTGATTGGTCAGATGGCTCTCCTCAAGTTCTGATTGGTCAGATGGTTGAATCCGTTATGACTGGTTTAAAAGGCCCTTCTCGGCACTGATTGGCCGGATAGTTCAACCTGTTGTTATTTATTAGATTGGTCCTGCTCTGTTATGATTGGTCAGAAAGTCCAGGAGCAGGAGCGAACTGGGGCAGTATTTTTTCCCGCGACAGCCATTGAACATCAAGCCACTTGAGTTAAGAATGGGGGGTGGGTACTGGAAGAGTGGGAGTGGGGGGTGGTGGTTTAGGTGAGATGCAGTGACAGGCAAGATTGACCATCAGGCCACCCGGTGCAACCTATGGCCAGTCTGCCCCTGTAATGAAGCGTTATTGGTCAGCCAGATCTGGTCTGCTCTGATTGGTCAGTTGGCCCTACTCTGCTCTGATTGATTAGATGGGCCAGGCTGTTGTGATTATTCAGATAACACTATTATGATTGGTCAGATGGGTCATTCTATTCTGATTGGAAAGTTGTTTGTTTGTTTGTTTGTTTGCTTGCTTGCTTGTTTCTTTGTTTGTTTATTAGTGCTGGCTAAAAATTTCTCTCAATTAATCGCATCCAAAATAAAAGTTTGTTTCAACGTCATACATGTGTGTACGGTGTGTATTTGCCATGTATATATAAATACACACATGCCTTTGAGAAAATGTTTATTAATATTTAGATATAAAATATTTATGCACATGGTATGAATTATATATAAACTTAAATATCAATATGACAAACTTCTTTTGTCTAGTTTTTGTTCTATTTGTGTGTGTATCACATAATAAATATATATAACACACTCATCACACACATATATATTATCTCAAAGTAATTAATCAGGATTAATCGCTGCACTGCAGTATCATTCATTCATTTATTCATTCGTTCGTTCGTTCGTTCGTTCATTCGTTTGTTTATTCGTTTGTTCGTTCGTTCGTTCGTGCATGCATTCATTCTCTCTTTCATTTTTTAGTTCATTCATTCATTCATTCGCGTATGCATGCATTCATTTATTCATTCTCTCTTTCATTTGTTCAGTTGTTCATTTGTTCTTTCATTCATTCATTCATTCATTCATTCATTCATTCATTCATTCATTCATTCATCCATTAATTCTTTGTTTCTCTCTTCCTTCAGTTAATTCATCTGTTTGTTAGTTTGTTAGTTTGTTCATTTATTCATTCATACATTGATTCATTCTTTCTTTTTTCATTCATTCATTCATTCAATCAATTATTCATTCATTCATTTGTTCGTTTATTCATTCATTCATTCATTCATTCTCTTTCTTTTATTCATTTGTTCGTTAGCTCATTCATTCATTCATTCATTCATCCATTCATACATACATTTATCCATTCATTTTTTCTTTTTTTCATTCATTCATTCATTCATTCATTCATTCATTCATTCATTCATTCATTCATGCATTCTTTCTTTCTTTCTTTCATTAATTCATTCATTAAATCATTTATTTGTTAATTCATTCATGCCTTCATCCATTCATTCATTTTTTCTTTCTCTCTTTCTTTCGTTCATTCATTCGTTTGTTCGTTAGTTTGTTCATTCATTCATTCATTCATTCATTCATGTATGCATTTATTTACTTATTTTCCATTTATTTTTCATTGCTCTTTTTTGTAGTTGTTTTTTTCTTTCTCTTCATTTCTGTGTATGCTGCGTTTTTATCACATATGTTATTGTATTTTTTTTTATTTTTTTTGCTTTATAACTGAAAACCACAACAAAAAAAGTTGATTTTGCATGACAGGAGCCCTTTAATATTTATTCAGAAACACCGCGACTCATTTCACGCGGTTCCGATTGAGTTCAGACTGAGTTGCAATCAAAAAAGCAATGCAACACTAGATTAATAATAACAAGCTCCAGCTCTCTGACCTTGCTGTTCCTAATGAAGTAAAGCACAGTCTCCGCTCTTTCTCCCTGCAATTATTTGTAATTAAGCGAGGGAAATTAGCCGATCTGTCATTTGCACAGTTATCTAGCGGTGTCAGTCTCCTTTTATGCAGACATGCTAACAGGTCTAGGATCAGTAGAATTAGCATGCATTAATAGACACACAACAAGTGAGGAAGAAACTTCTGTCACCTTCCCACACAAACACATGCTACGCTTCCTCACGCTGTTAGCATGCGTCACTGCATTCATACACACACACACACACATGATAAACACAGCAGAGTGAGATTCACACAAAGGATGTCTTATTAATATCGACAATGAATGCACTAGATGAAAATATGAAAAAGGCAATGGCTTTGTTGAAGCTGACTGTGTGTTTTTGTTGAAAGGACTGATCAAACGATGCGTGACACACTGCATTCACCGCAACAAGTACACAACTGTATACGTCATTTATTTGGTGTTATTTTACAATTGTGTTCAAGTGTTTCTAGTAGGAAAAGCAACACACATACTTAGTTTCTGTACATTAAAATGAATAAATACATAGTATAAACTAAAATATAAATAAATATATAAACCAATATATAAACATACTGATGTATTTTCTAAATAATAATAATAATAAAATTAAAAACAACAACAGTAATAACATTATTATTATTATTATTATTATTACTTCTACTACTACAACAACAACAACAACAACAACAACAACAACAACAACAATAATAATATAATAACAATAATATTTATTAATTTTATATTAATATTTATTATTTAATATAATATTTAATACTTAATTATTAATTATTATTATTGTTGTTATTATTTATTATTACCAACAACAACAATAATAATAAAAATGAACAACAACAACAACAACAATAATAATAATAATAATAATAATAATAATAATGACAATAATAATAATAATAATAATGACAATAATAATAATAATAATAATGACAATAATAATAATAATAATAATAATAATAATAATAATAATAATGACAATAATAATAATAATAATAATAATAATAATAATAATAATAATAATAATCATCATCATCATCATCCTCATCATAATGATGACAATATTAATAATATTATTTATTGTTATTATTGTTATTATTATTGTTGTTGTTGTTATAATTATCATTAATAATAAAATAATAATAATAATATAAAATAATAATAATAATAATAAATGCAGTATACTTAAAAAAAAATTAAAATACATGAATTATTATTAATTTATATTAAGTCATATTAATAATATTAATTGATATTAATTTTATATATACTAGCCACAACCCAGTACTGGGAAACACTCACTCATTCACACACACTCATACACAAATTCCACACAGAAATGCCAATGGACCCAGCCAGGACTCGAACCAGCGACCTTCTTGCTGTGAGGCAACAGTGCTAACCACTGTGCCACTGTGTCACCCCAATAATAGTAATATTCTTATTATTTTGATCAGTGAAAAATATAATATTATGAAATACTGTTAAAGTTTAAAGTAATAATTTTCAAATACAGTTGTGCTTCTCGTTATTTCTTGGAGAACCTGCACCAACATTTTTATTTCAAAATCCGTTGAGCGGAAAAGCTCAAAAGAGCAGCGCTGCTTAAAATAAAAATTATTTGCTACATAATAAATGTCTCAACCGACAACTTTATGCATCCTTGCAGAGGAAAAAAGTCTTAATTTCATCTTCACCTCTCTAGTGTGAGATGATTCAGTAGTCATGCAAACCCATAGAGAGAATACAGAGACATATTCAGCCTTTAAATGCAGCGCAGAATAAATATACAGTTGAAGTCAGAATTATTAGCCCTCCTGAATTATTTGTCCCTTTGTATATTCTTTTTGCCCAATTTCTGTTTAACAGGAAGAAAAACACATTTCTAAACATAATAGTTTTATTATCTCATTTCCAATAACTGATTTCTCTTATCTTTGCCATGATGACAGTACAGTGCATCCGGAAAGTATTTATATTACATTTATATTATATTTCATTTATATTATTTATGTTACAGCCTTATTCCAAAATGGATTAAATGAATTTATTTGCTCAACATTCTACACACAATCCCCCATAATGACAATGTGAAAAAAAGACGTGTTGTTAATTTATTAAAAAATGAAAACCCTGAAAAATCACATGTACATCAGTATTCAGCCTTGCTCAATACTTTGTTGATGCACCTTTGGCAGCGATTACAGCCCTAAGTCTTTCTGAATGTGATGCCTCAACCTTGGCACACCTGTCTTTGGGAATTTTTGCCCATTCCTCTTTGCAGTACCTCTTAAGCTCTATCAGGTTGGATGGGAAGAGACAGTGTACAGCCATTTTCAGATCTCTCCAGAGATGTTTAATAGGATTTAGATCTGGGCTCTGGCTGGGCCACTCAAGGACATTCGCTGAGTTCATTGATATTTTGGCGGAGAGCGACTCTACCATATAGACCTGATTGGTGGATTGCTGCACAGACGGCTGTCCTTCTGTAAGGTTACCTCTGTTAAGTCATTACGCTGCTGTGCTGTCAGCCAATCGTTGCATTGCTGATCATGATTTCCAGGATGGATAGATCTGTCCTTCACAGCACACATAGCAATCTCAGACATTTTAATCTGATTTAAGAACTTGTTTGAAGAACAAAATTAGCCAGAGA
Organism: Danio aesculapii; assembly: GCF_903798145.1. NCBI lineage: Eukaryota > Metazoa > Chordata > Actinopteri > Cypriniformes > Danionidae > Danio > Danio aesculapii. The sequence goes on from NC_079438.1 coordinate 56,179,646, forward strand.
TCTGTTATCAGAATTAAAAGATCCAGGATCTGCCAAATCATCTTAGATCATTTAAGTGAGGTACGAAGAACAGACCCCAGACATGTAACATAACACAACGAAGACATCAAACTGTGACAACTTGACTAGATATTTTTCAAATACTAGTAATCAGATTAAAGTGCAATTTAAAGGCTTAATTAGGTTAATTAGGTTAAAGTTAGGGTAATTAGGCAAGTCATTGTATAACAGTGGTTTGTTCTGAAGACAATTGAGAAAAATATAGCTTAAGGGGGCTAATAATATTGACCTTAAAATAGCTTAAAAAAATGCTTTTATTCTAGCTGAAATAAAACAAATAAAACTTTCTCCATAAGAAAAAATATTATAGGAAATACTGTGAAAATTTCCTTGCTCTGTTAAACATCATTTGGGAAATATTTGAAAAAAAAAGAAGGGCTAATAGTTTAACTCAACTGTATACAAATACCAAAACCACCAAAACAATAAGCTATGAAGTTCAGGAGCTGCGCAAGAGATGCTGTTCATCTGCGCTGGTATTGTTTTATTAGGTGAGCTGCATAAGAAGTTGCCCAAAAATTGCTACTGTCGGAAAATTTCATGGTTGCAAGAGCAAAGGCATCATTTGAGGAGTCGCGGGTGTAGAGAGGCACTTTTACAGCTCTCAGAAAATACATTTCAAGCATTAGTGCCTCCGGTTTCGCAGCTCACGGCTTGCCGACCGCACAAAAACACTTGAAATGAGTCGGTGCAAAGGTCTACACCAACACTGATTCTGGCACACACAAACACACACACACACACACACTCTGGCACATACTGAACAAGCTCAACCGTCTGACTCTGCACCTGTGAAGAGAGTAATATGACCTGAAAAAAATGGATAAATCAAGGCTAAATTGGCCGAGCGTCTGATCTCTGCCTCTGTGGTTTGTGTTGGATAAAGGTGGCTCCATCTGAGGTCACCGGGTTATTCTGACACACTGTTGGTTATCTGCTGCAGTCACAGAAAACTATGCAGATTTTCATTTATTTCGTTCAATGAAATAGCTGACGAAATGTCTGCAGACTCTCAGAAATCAAAAAGACTCAAGTAAAATGAGCTGACAAGAGATTTACTGAAGAAAAAAAGGCAAACATTTTGGTCGCAATTTGATCAAAGTCATTAATATAGGAAGACACGTGATGATTCAGTAGATCACATAAGCAAACTAGAACAAACAGAGATAGAGAGAGAGAAAAATAAATAAATAAATGCATGTAAAAATAAATATATAAATGTAAAAATTAATTAAATAAATAAATAAATAAATAAATAAATAAATAAATAAATAAATAAATAAAATTTTCATGCTCATACATTAATGCAACTTTAACTAATCATAAACTAAATGGAGGAAAAAACTGGGGCTTTAAAGGGCTTTATTCTGTAAAAACAATCATCTAAATGTCATTTATGCCACTTATTACGTGACTACTTACCACAAAAAAAAAAAAAATAAGACACAAAGCATTGTTCTGAGACATAATAGTTTATTAATTCTTTAATTAAATGCAAAGCTGACAGAAACTAAACTGGCTTAATGGAGCATACACTAATCCGCGCATTATTCAGCCACAAGATGGCGCCAAAACAGTCAAAACAGCAAAGCTAACAGAAAAGAAAACATTTCAACGCAGCTTATACTGACGTACGTTTTAATTATTTATTCACAAGGGTACCAAACAGTCAAAAACAAGACAAACAGATACATTTAAATGCAAGTATATGGATGTGAACGTATTCATTGACTGTCAAGGGGATTCAAAGTTGATGTGTTATTTAATGGTTGTTATCTGGGAATAAAATCCCTTTGTAATATTGTGACGGATCAATCAGAATCGAGTATCCCTGACAGCCATGTAATAATATGCTATAACAATCATCTGGAAGTACTTTATCCCTTACATTACTATCTTATAATTATGACTGAAGGCCATTATTCTGTAAAAACAATCTCCTGGATGTACTTTATCCCTCTTATTACGTGACTACTTGCCACAAAACATAAAAATTAGACACAAAACATTGTTCTGAGCTGTAATAGTTTATTAATTCTCTAATTAAATGCAAATCGGTCAGAAACTAAACCAACTAAATGGAATATACACTAACAAAAAAGCTGCGAGACAGACAAACAAATAAATTTAGATGTGAACGCATTCACTGGTGGTCAAAATTATTCAAAGTTTCTGGTTGAGTCTGTGTTATTAGTTCCAGTGGTTGTTATCCAGGAATAACAAACCTTGAAATGTTGTGACTGACCAATCAGAATCAAGTGATCTAGAAAACCCTGTAATAAGTTAGGCATAAAGTACATCCAGGAGTTTTGTTATTGCAGAATAAAGCCTGACAGGTGTATCGGCAACAAAGCAGAGCACTGTATTCTGCAAAAACAAACATCTGGATGTACTTTATCCTGCTTTTTACGTGGATACTTGCCACAAAACCTAAAAATTAGACACAAAAGCATTGTTCTGAGCCATAATAGTTTATTGATTCTTTTATTAAATGCAAAGCTGAAACTAAACTAGCTGAATTGAGCATACATAAACCTTTATTCAGCTTTATTCAGTCATTGTGTTATTTAATGGTTGTTATCTTGGAATAACATACCTTATTGTGGAATATTGTGGCAGGCCAATCAGAATCGAGTTTCCCCGACAGCCATCTAATACTATACAATAAAATCCATCTGGATGTACTTTATCCCTTACATTACTATCTTAAAATCATCCTCTCCTAATTTTGACTATTTCATCGCTTAGTATATCATAATGTTGACTTTTTATTTCATAGTTATGACTTGGTGTTGCGCAATTTTGACTCTGTCATAAACGCATCTGACTCTGAAACTGAAGAGTAATATGACCTGAAAAAAAAAATTAAATCAAGGCTAAATTGGCAGAGCGCATGATCTCTGCCCCTGTGGTTTGTGTTGGATAATGGTGGCTTGAACAGGTTATTTCAACACACCGCTGGTTATCGCACACACACACGTACACACTTCTTTCACACTCCATTTGGTTTGATTTCCATCATTTTTACCGGCCGCTGAAGGTAAAGTGAATCATGAAGCCCACACACATCTTTGGTTGGACTTTAATCATGGAGAATATCATCAAATGCAGAGCAGATGTTATGCTGGTGATTAAATTAAGGTTATGGCACTCGTGGTAATGATTTCATTTATGATAATCTATAAAGAAAAACCTATAAAGCCAAGTCTCATTTGCGGCTTGCAATTGTGTCGCAGTTTCATTCACTTTCAACACATCAAATGACTACTGGCTTGGTATTTAGAGATTATATATGGTTTACACGGTATATATAAATCAAAATGGTAAAATACTATCTCATAATTAAGAGAAACATCAAAAAGTTGACTGTTTTTCTTTTTATTTCAACTAATTAAGGATGTTTTCATCATTTTGATTAAGAGTTATGACTTCTCAGAATATTGATATTTAAATTTTGCATAATAACATATATATTTGTGAATTGCAGCATTTTAAAAAATAAATAAAATAAAATAAAATAAAATAAAATAAAATAAAATAAAATAAAATAAAATAAAATAAAATAAAATAAAATTAAATAAAATTAAATTAAATTAAATTAAATTAAATTAAATTAAATTAAACATATTTCGTGGGATTGCAACATTTAAAATAAAGTAAAAAAAGATTAAATTAAATTAAATTAAATTAAATTAAATTAAATTAAATTAAATTAAATTAAATTAAATTAAATTAAATTAAATTAAATTAAATTAAATTAAATTAAATTAAATTCGTGGGATAGCAACATTTAAAATAAAGTAAAAAAAAGATTAAATTAAATTAAATTAAATTAAAGTAAATGCAGCATTTAAAAAAAAAGATTAAATAAAATAAAATATATTTTGTGGGGTTGCAGCATTTAAAATAAAATAAAATAAAATAAAATAAAATAAAATAAAATAAAATAAAATAAAATAAAATAAAATAAAATAAAATAAAATAAAATAAAATAAAATAAAATAAAATAAAATAAAAAATAAATAAAATAAAATAAAATTTGTGGGACTGCAGCATTTTAAATAAAATAAAATAAAATAAAATAAAATAAAATAAAATAAAATAAAATAAAATAAAATAAAATAAAATAAAATAAAATAAAATAAAATTAAAAACTAAAGTATTTTTATCTAATATCGTATGACTTACTAATAAAGTAATATCTTAATGATCTAACTGGACCAGCCAAGACTCTAACCAGCGACTTTCTTTCTGTAAGGCGACAGTGCTAACCACTCTGTAAAACAAATGCTTGATAACCTGGCGGTTGATTCCCCTATGGCAACCCCAGATTAATATAGGGACTAAGCCGAAAAGAAAATTAATGAATAGACATACATAGCATATACTTTGTAAATTTCTGTTTGAATCGTGCTCTTTCCCTTAGATAATAGATATTTAAAGTATATTTAAAACCAATGCATGGATTACATCTATTCATAAAACCAATGCATGTCTTATATTCATATATAAATAAACAGGAAACACATTTTAAAAGAGTGACTCACATTTTTTTTCTATCTAAGCTTTCTTCCACAGCTGACTTATTAAACTTATTCAAGAGTGTTCTGAGGTGAGTCATCTCATTGCATATGGATTTGCATAAAACAAATGAGCAATAAAAGCTTCTGGTGTTAAAGCGAGTGAAATATTCATGACGAAGGCTCTGCATTTATGTCAGCACAGACGTGACATCTCATCTGTTGGGTTTTAACACTTTTCGCTCGTGACAGTGCATTGATCAACAAATGTGCAATAAGAGGAAGGAAGTGTGACGGAGAATCAGATGAAGCTTTAAAGGAAGTGTTTATATGAAAGAAATGTCTGTGTGTGCGTGTGTGTGTGAATGAAACGTGCTGCGCTGTACCTATAGGGAATGCTATTTCTGTTTCTGTTCATTCGTAGCTTACAAGACTTTGTTTGCTTTCATTAAAGGATCGGCTTGTTTTTTTGCTTTTAAGCTACTTTGGAGGAATAGAAATGTTTATTATAGAGTTTATTATTTACTTTGATGAGCTGAGACATGTTTAGAGAAGTGAAACAATTGATGGGCTACTTTTCTGTAGGAGAAAATCCACTAAAACTGCTGCTTCTGGAGCAGAAACTGAGGTCAAACACTCATCAGCGCCTATGAAGACACTGGAGGAGAGGAGGATATTCAGTCCGCTGTATTTAAAATAGTACAAAAAAAGAGGATAAGTTTGCTTTAAAGAAGTAGAATATTCATGTTTTTTTATTAATAAAACTATTACAATGATAAAAATATACAGTATAAGCTTTTGAAATGATCAATTAAAGCAGAGGTCACCAATCTCGGTCCTGGAGGGCCGGTGTCCCTGTAGGATTTAGCTCCAACTTTCCTCAACACACCTGCCTGGATGTTTCAAGTACACCTAGTAAGACCTTGATTAGCTTGTTCAGGTGTGTTTGATTAGGGTTGGAGCTAAAATCTGCAGGACACCGGCCCTCCAGGAACAAGTTTGGTGACCCCTGAATTAAAGTAACTATGGTATATATTATAGTATTGAATAGTATTTTATAGTATATTTGGCATAATATATACTTAAAGCATATAGTAGTATTATATAGTATTGTATATGATATATATTTGGCGGCACGGTGGCTCAGTGTCTGTCGCCTCACAGCAAGAAGGTCCCTGGTTTGAGTCTCGGCTGGTCCAGTTGGCATTTTTGTGTAGAGTTTGCATCCGCTTTGTAAAACATTTGCTGTATAAGTTGGCGGTTCATTCCGCTGTGGTGGCCCCTGATAAATATGGGACTAAGCCGAAGGAAAATGAATGCCTGAACATTAACAAACATAAACAAACATCATAATAAATGTATTAGTAATAGTTTATTCATGTTAGTAAATACATTAACTAATGGGCCATTATCCTTATTTCCAGAAACACACATTATTATGCTTTCCGTTTTTTTGGGGGGCTAATTATTCAGCCCAAAGTATAAAGCCCCAAGAGCGACAGGACTTGATTATGATCATCATCACATCCTAGTTTATAAGCAGATTTTCAGCACCTCAATGTTTATCGCGAACATGCGCCTGCTGAGCTAAATGCTATGCCAATTAACAACCGGGGCGAATGGAAGTCATGAGAGAGAAGTCGTCTGTTATGCAAAAATAAATCTTTTGTAACAGTCAGGCCTCCCGCTGAACACAGAGGAAGCAAACCACCTTTTTGATGCATTTAATAGGCCCTGATGCATCCTGGGATTGCAGGCAATGGATTGTAAGATTATGCTCTGGTGCCGAGGGGCGTGTCGAGACATGAAGGTGTCTTTTGTGACTCATTTAGATTAGTGTTAATTGGAAGTAACCTGAAAAAGCTTTTGTGTGGATGGATGGATGAGAAACTAACGGACTGATAGATGGATGGATGGATGTAATGTAATCTAATGTGTGTATTTATATAGCACATTTATTGTGTATGGCCATACACTCAAAGCGCTTCATAATCATGAGGGGGGTCTCTACACACCTCCACCAGTGTGCAGCATCCACTTGAATGATGCGACAGCAGCCACAGGACAACGGTGCCAGTGCGATGGACAGAAGAGAAACAAAAGGATGGATGGATGCATGGATGGATGGACAGATGAGTAACAAAAGGGTGGATGGATGGATGGATGGATGGATGGATGGATGGATGGATGGATGGATGGACAGATGAGTAACAAAAGAGTGGATGGATGGATGGATGGATGAGAAACAAAAGGATGGATGGATGGATGGATGGATAGATGGATGGCTCAGAAACAAAAAGATGGATGGATGGATGGATGGATGAATGGACAGATGGATGAGAAACAAAAGGATAAATGAATGGATGGAAAACAAATTAATAGATGGATGGATGGATGGATGGATGGATGGATATAAAAAAGATGGATGTAAAACGGATGGATGCATGGATGCATGGATACATGGATGGGTGGATGGGAAACAAGGATGGTTGGATGGATGGATGGATGGATGGCTGGCTCAGAAACAAAAGGATGGATGGATGGATGAATGGACAGATGGATGAGAAACAAAAGGATAAATGGATGGATGGAAAACGGATAAATGGATGGATGGAAAACAGATTGATGGATGGATGGATGGATGGATGGATAGAAAAAAGATGGATGTAAAACGGATGGATGCATGGATACATGGATGGATGGATGGATGGATGGATGGATGGATGGATAAATGGATGGGAAACAAGGATGGATGGATGGATGGCTCAGAAACAAAAGGATGGATGGATGGATGAGTGGACAGATGGATGAGAAACAAAAGGATAAATGGATGGATGGAAAACGGATAAATGGGTGGATGGAAAACAGATTGATGGATGGATGGATGGATGGCTGGCTCAGAAACAAAAGGATGGATGGATGGATGAATGGACAGATGGATGAGAAACAAAAGGATAAATGGATGGATGGAAAACGGATAAATGGATGGATGGAAAACAGATTGATGGATGGATGGATGGATGGATGGATAGAAAAAAGATGGATGTAAAACGGATGGATGCATGGATGAATGGATACATGGATGGATGGATGGATGGATGGATGGATGGATGGATGAATGGATGGGAAACAAGGATGGATGGATGGATGGATGGCTCAGAAACAAAAGGATGGATGGATGGATGAGTGGACAGATGGATGAGAAACAAAAGGATAAATGGATGGATGGAAAACGGATAAATGGGTGGATGGAAAACAGATTGATGGATGGATGGATGGATGGATGGATGGATGGATGGATGGATGGATGGATGGATGGATAGATAGATGGGATGGATGAAAGGGAAACAAAAGAGTTGTGAAAGTGTCTCCTGTGACTCAGTTTCAGATTAGTGTTAATTGAAAGTAACCTGAGAAAGCTTCATTCTGTTGTGTTGGGTTTGAGGTGAGCATGTGCTGCTGTCCTGTCTCTGAAAGAAGAGTATTAATAGGCGCCGTGTTAACATGACAGTTCAGTTCTCGGCTTCAGCTTAAAGTGCTGTCGAGAGGCTCTGATACTCACCTGAGATCTGCTGCAGTTTCACACAGATCCTCAATCAGAAACACAAGAGTATAAATGTAGTGTAGAGCAAACGTCAGTGTATATACATTCAATATCATTGCATAAATCACATAACTCAGTTAACCCTATTCATACTTTCATTCAATCACTTTCCTTTGGCTTAGTCTGTTATTTATCAGGGGACACCACAGCGTAATGAACCACCAACAATTCCACCATTTTTATATTTATGTAGTAAATAATAATTTTTGATTAAACATTTTAATCCTTTTCATATGTAAAGATATTTGCCTATTGTTGTTCATCCTTTGTGTATTAAGCAGTGTGTAAGCATTTGGACCTGCACAGGTGCATAACTAACGCGCTCTGTGCTGGACTTTAGAGCAGCTTTTAGTTGGTCAATTGCGCAGTCTATTTCAGTTCCTCAAAATATCAACAATGCGCCTTAACACACCTTCATTTTAGACCAGCACACCATTGAGTCCACAAAGTGGCGCACATAGATTTGCTATGTAAACAACGCATCACAAAACATGAAAATTGGGGTTGCGCTGGTCTGAAAATAGCAACAAATCGCGCCAAACATGTACAGTATTGCGCCGGTGTATGATAGGGCCCATTAACTCATGTGACTCATGTTGTAGTTCTTAAATAGCAAATACCTTAACCAATCATTAGTTTAATTGACATATTATTCATTCATTCATTTTCTTTTCGGCTTAGTCCCTTTATTAATCTAGGGTCGCCATAGTGGAATGAACTGCCAATTTATCCAGCATATGTTTTACGCAGCACTGCAACCCATCACTGGGAAACACCCACATAATCGCATTCACATACATACACTATGGACAATTTAGCTTACACAAATTAACCTGTACCGCATGTCTTTGGACTTGTGGGGCAAACCGGAGCACCCCGAGGAAACCTAAGCGAACATGGGGAGAACATGCAAACTCCACACTGAAATTCTAACTGACCCAGCTGAGGCTCGAACCAGCGACTTTCTGGCTGTGAGGTGAGAGTGCTACCCACTGTGCCACCGTGACGCATTAATTAACATATTAGCACATCATTATTCGTGTACGGTTTCTGTAAAATGTTATCGATTTATCAAATAACATAGTGACAGATTACGAGAGTTTAAGGTCAGGCCAGAAAATATTCTCCTGAAACCTAACAGACGAATACAGCTCTTACATCTGGTTGAAAGAGAAAAGGCCAAACTCTCCAAAAGCATCAGTCAAGCTATAACATATTTCAAAGCAGCCATAAAACACGGCAACAAATGTTCACCTTTGGCTCAAAATCAGGTTGAAAAACTAGCGGTGAAGCCTCTGCCAATAAGATGATTGGTGGGACGTCTGGAGCCTTCAAGTCTTCCCGGCAAGTTGCTGTTTATGTTTTTTGACGATGTGATATGAATTTAAGTGGAAGAAAATGGAAGTGACAATTTCATGTTTCTCTTTTCCCACTTATCGACAAATTCAGGAAGCTTTTTAGCGCTAATGCAACAAACTGAAGAGCGGAGCACATTAGAAGATGCTCCGTGATCTATGTATTTATGTAATTCTTATGCTGCCGCAGGGAGAAATACATGGAAAGATGGAGAACATAGTTTTGTAGAGAACGCATGTCAGCTTGTAAACCAGCTAAATGACTATATTCTGACGAGACTGGCTTGTAGAAAAGCATTTCTAGAATTCAGATGTTGATCAATTGCACACAGAAAGCATTTAGAATAACAGTAGTGAACATTCACAAGTATTAATGACAACGATGCATCATGCTTCTTTCATTGACACACTGTAAAAGATATCTGCTAATGAACAGTTTCTGTATTTAAAGGGAACATAAACAAGGGAACAATGCAAGGGTCAAACACGGAGAGACTAAGCTAGAAGAATGCTTGGTAATGTTACAGGGTTTAACCAACAAGACTCAGCAATGTGCGTGTCAATGTGAGCAGTCTATAAAGTCACTGTAATCAGTCTTAGATCAGCTCTCAGCTGTGTGTAATCAACAGTGATTCCGGAACAGGTGTGTGTGAGGTGCATGATGGGATATGTAGTTCATAAAGTGACAGAATTGTAGTCCGGGCAACAAGCCTGCAGCCTGGATCGCTGGTGATTGTGATAGTAATATATAACAACAACCCAGACAATAGATCACTTTACACTAATAAAAGTGTTCATAAAAGTCACTTTATCTAACTTTTCAAGGTTAAACTTTGTTGGAAGAAAGATCAAGGTCCCATAATGCAATTCAAAGGCAGAAATAAATGAGGAAAATTAAACATGAATACAGAAAACTGCTAATTTACAGATATGTTTTACAGGGTGCATTACCAAATTAGAAAGTAAAACAAATTAGTCACATTCTGACATGATTTGATTGCAGGTTTTTGTTTGTTAATATATTGAACATTAATTTCTCCAATTTCCAAAGTTTCACACTGACTTTACACGTTGAGGTTTATTTTAACAAAAAAAAAATACATTTAAATAAATGTTTATATACGTTTATATTTTTATGTTTCGCTTGATTTTTCCTGTTCATTTAATATAAAAAAAATAATTTAATTAATAAAAATAGCATTTAATATTTTCACCAACGTATTTATTTGTGTGTGCTAATTTTTGTACTGTGATTTTAAGTCTTTTTTGTTAGATTAGTCTTGGTTTTGGCTTTGGTACTGGCTAATCTAATGTATATGCACAAATATATTACTATAAAGCATCCTATAGGAAATATAAATTTAAAAGAGAAATTATGTTTATATATTTGCTTCAGTGGGCGACACGGTGGCTAAGTGGTTAATCACTGTCGCCTCACAGCAGTGTCAACACACTCTTGTAAAATATTCAATGGTGTTAAGTTACTGTCAATAAGTTAGTACACTATATTTAGGTTTTTCCCCTATATTTCCACCCATTATTGACAAACCATTTCTTTTTTTTTTCATGCGAACGTGAAAGTTTATATAAGTGAAATGCAAAATTAATTTATTTTGAAGTACTGCTGTTATATTGTCTTGAATTTTCATAAATTGGATCGGAAATAAACTCATGACTCCTCAAAGACAAAGTCATTTAGTAAATATTAATAAATAAATTCCATTCATTATCAGAAGCTATTACTGATAATTATAAACTCTTATGAACTGTATATAATAAAATATTCAGATATACTTTTTAACATACACATATTGCATTATTAAAGGGGACCATATTTAAAGGGCACCTATTATGCCACTTTTTACAAGATGTTAAATAAGTCTCTGATGTTCCTAGAAAGTGTAGTGAAGTTTCATCTCAAAATACCACACAAATAATGCTTTATAACTCTCTGATACTGACCCTTTTAGGCTTTGATCCTAATTGTGGTGTTTTGGTGACTGTCGCTTTAAATTCAAATGAGATTTTGCTATTTTCAAAAGAGGGCGGAGCTACAATTTGTCTGTGTGTCAGCATAGTGGCAGATTCAAAAACGAGACTAATGCTGTATGCTAATAAGGGAGAGATAGTCACTAGTGGGCGGGGCTTTCCCTCTCTGATGACACGTACAAAGGGAGAATGCCAATCAAAGTGTTTCTGCAGACTGTTTTTATCAAGTGTGAGTTAAATCAATACACTTAATCATTAGAAGCTGGTTATATTCACAGACTGTGGAATTTCGTTCCTGACCCAAGTTGCTGACCTAATATGATTTTTTTTTTCTGTTATGACAGCTTTAAATACAAATGTTTGGCTCCAAATAGACCTGTAGTGTGTAAATACATTTTTAAATACATTAGAAGTGTTAAAGTAAACTCAGCAAATGTATTCACGCCTCGTAAACCACTTTAGCACTCAATGCACAACCAAACGACTCCTTATTCTGACGTCCACATGTAGGTTCTAATGGGGTAAGATGAACTTTAGACGCGCTCCTGCAGAGATAACATTAGAAGCACTACCAGGTTAATCGCTTCACACCAAGATGTCAAACATCTCCACGGCCGCATATGTCAGGCGTCTAAAGATGCGATTTAATGCACAACACCTACACGGTAAAAAAGAAAAAATGCATGCATCGCCAGAATCTCCATCACAACATTTCATTATTGCATGAAGAAGATGCACAGCTGCAAGCACACGGACAATAGGAGGAGAGGCAGTTTGCGAGTGGGAGTGAAGCAGGTATTTATCTTTTCGCTGCGACGGCAGATTTTGATTAGCAGGTGCTCGAACAGAGGAGTCTCGGGTGCACTCGGGCAAATAGCAGATGGGTAATTTCAGGTTTTATACGGCGAGAAAAAAAAAGCTGTCACCTCCGCTACGCAGAAAGCGGTCGTGGGGCTCATCGGCCACCCACACGTGCTGGAGAAAGAAAAAAATACACTTTTTATAACACAATTCCTCCAGAGTCGGTCCTATTGTGCAAAACTTTATGATGGGTCAATAAAAAGAAAAGAAAAACGACCCCGAAAATCCAACATAGGCTCACTCTGAAAACGTAGCCCTATATACATTTCTGGAGATCGCGATTTATGTAGTCAGAGGTACATATGACAGCATTTCATCTTTAAAACTAATGCAACGGGGTGGTATGAGGCTTTTTAACGCTTACCAGCTGACCTCTTACCTCTGTATGAACAGCTTTCACGGTTTGAGTCTGATGAAGAACAGTTCCAGAAAGCAGGTAAGACAAAAACAGAATGTAAAAAATACAATGAACAATTAAATAACAGTGTAAGAATGTGGTAAAATCTGTAACAGGGTAAAAATCAGGTTCATGGTAAAAATCAGCACGTTTCTTTTTCTGAATTGCTTTTGAAAACACTGTCGGTTGGGCTTAGGGAAGGAGGAGAGTAGTTTAGTCGATCGGTCAGTCAGTCAGTCAGTCAGTCAGTGGACAGCGGCCTCTGGTGGATTTATCTGGTGGAGAACAGCAGGCACGAATGGCACTTGTGAGAGAAATTTGAGATCTCAAAAAGTGTACACAACGCCCTCTGGTGAATTTGCGAGAAAAAAAAACATAGCTCCTGGGACGTATTTGGCGCTCTCATGAAATGTATATAGCGGTACGTTTTCAGAATGAGCCTGGGTTGCAAAAATCTCTTGACTGTATGTGATTTTCCCATGTAAACTGCAAAAAATATCCGCAAATTAAACATTTTCCATACTTTGTGATTCATGTTTTTATTATTTTTATTATTATTAATATAAATATGTGCCACAAAATGTGCCAGAATTGGCCAAAAGTCTATTATAATTGTATTATTTATTATTTTTATAAGTAATGAGTTTAAAATTAGTTTTTTAATCAATTCGCATTAGTCTTACCCCTTATATTTCTGTGTTGAAGTCTGTCTATCTATTTTGATTACTGTTTTTTATTGCTTTTACTTATTAATTGTTTCCTTTTACATTTAATTTTCTTCTCTGTCTTTAGTACTCCAATGTACAGCACTTTGGTCAACTTCGGTTGTTTTTAAATGTGCCTGATGAATAAATATTGTATTGTGCTGTATTCAATTCAGTTTAATTTTATTTGTATAGCGCATTTCACAATAATTGTTTCAAAGCCGCTTTACAAAAGATGCACATTATTGCATTACAATTATTGTATGGTATTGTACTGTATTATATGAGTTGTATGAACTGAACTACACTGTTTCAATTTACTATGACCTTTTATGTGAAGCTGCTTTGACACAATCTACATTGTAAAAGCGCTATACAAATAAAGGTGAATTGAATTGAATCGAATTGTATTGTACTGGGAAGGCCATCCACTCCGTAAAATATTTGTCAGAATAGTTGGTGGTTTATTCCGCTGTGCCAACCCTGATAAATAAGGGACTATGCCAAAGGAAAATGAATGAATGAATGTATGAATGAATGAATTGTATTGTATTGTATTGTGAAGGGCATCCGCTCCATAAAACATATGTCAGAAAAGTTGGTGGTTCATTCTGCTGTGGCAACCCCTGATAAATAATGGACTAAGCCAAAGGAAAATGAATGAATGAATGAATGAATGAATGAATGAATGAATGAATGTATTGTATTGTACTGCATTGGGAATGGCATTCGCTGCATAAAACATATGTCAGAATAGTTGGTAGTTCATTCTGCTGTGGCAACCCCTGATAAATATAATCTTGTATCATATTGTATTGTATTGTATTGTATTGTACTGTATTGTATTGTGAAGGGCATCCGCTGCATAAAACATATGTCAGAATAGTTGGTAGTTCATTCTGCTGTGGCAACCCCTGATAAATATAGTATTGTATCATATTGTATTGTATTGTATTGTACTGTATTGTATTGGGAAGGGCATCCGCTGCATAAAACATATGTCAGAATAGTTGGTGGTTCATTCCGCTGTGGCAACCCCTGATAAATATAGTTTTGTATCATATTGTATTGTATTGTATTGTATTGTGTTGTATTATATCATTTGATGTACCTTACTCAATCACTGTACATAGCAATGTAAACAGCGCAAGGCTTTAAAGGAAATGCATCATTTTTATCATTAAATCATTGTCATCAATAGCCAAAATAAAATTTAAAAAGTTCTAGTTCTAGTCATTATACCATCCTTAGGAGCAAGGATACCCCCTGGTGGTTTGGAGGAATTATACAACATGCATATTAGAGAGAATCTCCCCTCATCAGCTCCCAGTGGACAGATTAATACTGGCTTCTAATAGTGCACTTATCTGGTCACAAACAAGAGCGAGTCATTAGGAGCTCAGTGTGAAGTGCAGACTGAAGAGGGATCCTGGGGGGCACAATTAGCCGTGCCCGCTGAAAGCTCCCTGCCACGGGCACCCGGCTGGATGTGAGGGCCGACGGATGGCACAGAGTCAGGCAGATGGCCTGCAAATCCAGCCTTTAAACTCCCACTGAAGGCCTGCCATTGCGTGCATGCATAAACGCAGCGACTTCAGATGCATTTTTTATGAGCGACACAAAGGAGATCACATGCATTGCGTTGTATTAGATGTTGCGGTCTAAGAACTGGGGTTGAAGTTTCACACTCGCGCTCGAGTAAATGCAAAGCAAGCTGAAGATGCAAAGAAAAAATTGTGACTCATTACAGTTCTACAGATTAATTAATTCTGTGAATTGGGAAAGGAGATGTTTCGTGCAATGTTCAGGCTGCACTTTTTAATACAATAGCTACGTATTAAAAATCAAAACTTACTGTATGGACTTTTCATTAATGAGTGAATGGGAGGAAATAATATGTATATACAAGCCAAAATTATTCGCCCTCCTGTGAATTATGTTTTCATTTTCAAATATTTCCAAAATAAATATTCAGGAGGCTTAATTATTCTGACTTCATCCGTATTATTCGAATACATCATTGCATGAAATATATTAGGATTGCCAGTAATAATCTCACTTGAAACAATGGAATTTAACTAAATTCTTTTGAACTTATGAACTGCTCTAAAACCGCCCATACTTATTAATTTCAAAAAGGATATTATAAAAGTAGATTTAAAACCAAATAAACTCATTTTACGTGCACAAACTTTCAGTCGGATGAAAGAGGTGATGAATTTGTCATGCTGTAATGTTTTTCAGTAGGCGTACATATATGTTGCATATTTAACAACACAATTTAGTCCCATAACAAGGCCCACACAGAATCTGCACATGCAGAAATCCGCAGATTTCCACAGATTTTTAGCCTATCATTGAGTCTATTTACTTGTGTAAATGTGTGTAAACGTATATTTATTCAGTTTTTAAATTAATTTCACTGATGTTATTAACAAATATGAAAATGTTCAAATGATTTATTTATAATACAGTTTGTAAAGTAATAATTTTTTGTCTTTTGGTAAATATATTATACAAGAGACTTGCTTTGGATTTGCATTGTAAACATTGAATAAAAACTATTAAAGGTATTATTTTTTATATCATATATTGAGGTTTAATTATGATTCCCCCAAAATCATTCTGCATAAACAAGTAAAAATGTCCCTACCCATGGCCCTACTCATAACTATGTTACATATACACTCTCAGAAATAAAGGTACGCGAGCTGTCACTGTGGTGGTATCTTTTCAAAAGGTACAAATTTGTACCTAAAAGGTCCATATTAATACCTCAAGGGTACATATTAATACCTAAAAAGTACAAAAGCGTTCCTCTTAAATTTTTTAGGTACTAACATATACTTTTGAGGTACCAATATGGACCCTTTAAGTACAAAGTACAAAAAGTGACAGCTTGCATACTGTACCTTTATTTCTGATAGTGTAGAGAAAAAGTTAAATATATTTTACATACATTTATTTTGATGCTGATATAGTTTCTTAGATCATTTTACAATCAGGCTGTATCAGTTAATGTTAGTCAATGCATTTACTAACAAGAACAAACAATGAACATTATCATTATGACAGTATTTGTTCATGTTAGCTAACATTAGTTAATGAGAATACAGTTGTTGATTGTACGTTCGTTAACTCACGGTGCATTGACTACTGTTAACAAGCATTACTTTGCATGTTAATAATGCATAAGTAAATATTGAACTATGATTATTAAATGCTGCACAAGTACTGTTCATACTTAATTTATGTTAGTACATACATGAACTAATGAAACCTTATTGTAAAGCCCAATAAAACCTTATTGACCCATTTTTGGCATCTTAAATTGCTCCAAATATACAGTATCTGGAAGCAAAATGATCTAAACATTACGCGATTTTTGACTATATCTCTTATAAGATTAATTCACAGCCTGAGAGCTTCAGCCGGCAGCAGGTATCCATACTGTGGGATCTTATATTCCAGTCAGACACCAAAACACTCCATTTCCCTATCAACTGATTGAAAGAAAAAAAAGAAAACATGAACCGTTCGGTATACACGTGTGCTGAAGCAAAAATATATACATTTATCAGATCAAAACGGACCCGAATGTGTTATGATGTTTGAACGTGGAGCGCAGGCTGTCGGACACTAAAAAACAAATAACATAAAAGCACCATAAATATGTCTGTTTGACTTCTGCACTATATTTCAAGCCTTTTGAAGTCGTATGCTCATTTTGTGAGAGGAACAGGCTGAAATTATTTGCTATTTGCTGAAAATACCCTGGGAAGCTCTTAGGTGTCATTTGCACACATTAAAACTGGTGGCTCAAAACGCATCACGCCAGGTTTGAAGTCAAACATCATTGGCTTTAATGCATTTGTCAATGCTTTTGAATGTTTTGAAGTGAACGCAAGAGGGAACAGGGGAGATTTTCAGAAAATAACAGCTTGCTCCGTATTGTTCGTTATGCAAAGCTATGGCACGACTTCAGGAGGATCATTTATCCTTATTTCTTTTTGTAATATCTTGAGCTTGACAGTCATCTTATTTACTTTTTTTAATGCACGCAAATGAGCGGCTTTGCTAAAAATGCTCAAAATATTTTGTATCAGGTAGAAATGTTTTTGACTTGAATTATGCCGCTCTTTACAAGATGTAAAATAAGTCTCTGATGTCCCAAGAGTGTGCAAGTTTCAGTACAAAATACCAAATAAATAAGTTTTTTTTACCTCTATATAATACTTTATATCTTGTCTTCAGTTTAAATATCTAAATGAAGTAAAAACTAGTTTAATACAGACATAAAATACTGACATATGCCACAGCCACCCCCTGCAGCCCAAGACCGGTTACTCACTGAAGCTAAGCAGAGCTGAGCCTGGTCAATACCTGGATGGGAAAGCTAGGTTGCTGTTGGAAGTGGTGTTAGTGAGGCCAGCAGGGGGCGCTCAACCTGCGGTCTGTGTGAGTCCTAATGCCCCAGTAAAATGAAAGGGACACTATACTGTCAGTGGGCACTGTCTTTCGGAGAAAAATCCCATGGCACTTCCCGTAAAAGAGGATGTAACCCTGGTGTCCTGGCTCAATTCCCTCTCGGGCCTTACCCATTATGGTCTCCCAGTCATCCCCATCCACTAAACTGGCTCTATGTGGTGAACGCACTGGCGCTGTTGTCCTGTTGCTGCTGTAGCATCATCCAAGTGGATACTGCACACTGGTGGTGTGGAGAGACACCCCCCCCCCCCCATAAAAATAAATACACACATTACATTACATTCATTGAACATGTACACATTGACTTCACATGCAATGATGTGCTCCTTTTGTAAAGCTGCTAAGAAACAATTATTATGAAAAGTGCTAAACAAATAAACTTGAATTGGATGTAATAAATAAATGATCCATGAGGTATTCTGAGGCCAAACTTCAAAGATAAATGCTAAAAAAAAGCTTATGGTGAATAAATATATAATATGATGCCTTTAAAATAAAAATCCTTGTTGTCTGAAAAAAAAAGCTGAGTGTGATTTTGCTGAAAACAACAGCAAACATCTGTGAGCAAATGATCAAAAGGAATAATCTTGTTTTCCCCTTTGAATTAGGTTTACTTTTCCGACCCCACTGGCAGATATTGTTTTGTTTCAAACAAGAACTCACTTCACATTTTAAATAATTCAGCTTCTCAAGTGAAATCTTGATTTAGGAATGTTTAGATATTTATACTGGAAAACAAGACGAAACTTTACTGTATAAACAACAACAACAACAAGCTTTACTGAGTGAAACTTAAATAACAATAAAGCAGCAGGAAGAATCAAAAATTTAGTTTTTTCGCAGTGATGCAATAGAGGAACCATTTATAGTTCCTCAAATAACCTTTTAAATTAAAGAGATCTTTAAAGAAGCATCTTCTTTGAAAATATTTTAATTTAATTAATAATTTTCTTACACTAAAATAAAGATGCTTTGTGAAATGAAAAGGGTTCCGTTGATGTTAAAAGTTCTTGGTCACGTTTTATAATAAAGTTCCATTAGTGAATGTACACATTTACGTACATGAACCAAGAATGAACAATACTTGTAGAGCATTAATGAATACACTTTATATTAAGGTGTCCTTGTTACACTTTAACTATTCATTTAACTACTAAATAATATGAATTAATTACAGTTACATGCACTTACTAAATGCTTATGCATGCAATTATACATAATTAACTGTAATTACTAGTAAGTACATAGAACACATTTACTAATGCATTATTTAAATCCAGAGGTGAGCTTGTTAATGTTAGTACTGTGAGTTAACAAGGACCAACAAACAATGACGCTATTTTCATAAACTAACGTTAACAATAATAAATGTAATGTTAGTATGTTAGTAAATACATTAACTAATTGAACGTTATTATAAAGTGTTACCAAGTTCTTTATTAAACAATTATTGCTTTGAAAAAATATATATATTTAAGAACGAAAGATGCTGTAAATAAAAATGCATATGCAGAGCTCAAGAACAACAATGCAAAAAGTGATTACACTGTAAAAATGTCATGAAAATGTAAGGACAACAAATATTTTATGTTGCTTTCAAATCAAATCAAATCACTTTTATTGTCACATCATTAGCAGCATGTGTACTATGATGAGTGACAAGCTTAGGTGCTGGCTCCAGGCAAAATACAGACAGTGCAAAATACAACAGCTTTAACTTAATTTAATATATTAATCAGACTTTAACTTTTTTTTTAATTATATAAAGTTTAACTTAATATTTTTAGTTAGTTTGATTAATGTAAGTTGAGATTATTAGAAAAGTTAAGATTGCTTTTTAAGATGTCATGAGTAGGGCCAGAAAACATCTGCTGACTGAGTCTGAATCTGAAAATCTGAAAGAGTTTGGCAAAAAAATAAAAATTAAAAGTGGCGAATTTATGTGGGATGATAAGAGTAAACCCATTACTTTAAAGCAATTAGTTGACTTTTAAAAAAATTCAAAAACTCATTGCTTTTAAAGGGATTAGTTGTCTTGACTTTAACAAAGTGTGTAAACCCATTGCTTTTAAATAGATTAATGACTTTTAAAAACGTGTAAACTCATGTAAACTAATGTAAGTTGAGAATAATAGAAAAGTTAAGATGGCTTTTTAGGATGTTATGAGTAGGGCCAGACAAAATCTGCAGACTTATTTCAGCTCACAGTTTTGCAAGAAAAAAATATCTCAAAATTATGTGGAATGATAAGAGCAAACCCACTGCTTTTAAAGCAATTACTTGATTTGACATTTTTTTAAAAACATGTAAATATGCTGCTTTTAAAGCAATTATTTTACTTTACATTAAAAATGCATTTAAATCCATTGCTTTTGATACTATTAGTTGACTTTATTTCAACAAAGTGTGTAAATCTGCTGCTTTTAAAGCGATTAGTTAACTTTACTTTAAAAGCAACTGGTTTACATGCTTTTTTAAAGTAAAGTCAACTAATCACTTTAAAAGCAACTGGTTTACATGCTTTTTTAAAAGTGATTAGTTGACTTTACTTTAAAAAAGCATGTAAACCAGTTGCTTTTAAAGCGATTAGTTGACTTTAATTTTTAAAAGCATGTAAACCAGTTGCTTTTAAAGCGATTAGTTGACTTTACTTTAAAAAAGCATGTAAACCAGTTGCTTTTAAAGTGATTAGTTGACTTTACTTTAAAAAAGCATGTAAACCAGTTGCTTTTAAAGCGATTAGTTGACTTTACTTTAAAAAAGCATGTAAACCAGTTGCTTTTAAAGTGATTAATTAACTTAAGTTGACAGTCCTAAGTGGTTTACTCGCTTATTTTAAGTAAAGTCAACTAGTCACTTTTTTTTCTAAAGTAGATCACTTTTTACAACGAAAGCCCACAATGCATGTGGGTCACATAGTGAATTACACATTCGACACACAAACCTGTACGTGCCACATTGAAGAGAAAGCATGTCAGCGGGTTAAACGGGGAGAAACATTAAAAAACATTAAAAGAGAAATGTGCTCCGCTCTCTCACTTCAGAGGGCGGCGAGGTGAGGAAATTTACGGTGTGAGTACAGGAGAACGGCTCGCCATCACCACGTGTCATTACAGAAATGGAAATGGGATTTATGACTTCTGCCGAACCGCTGGCACTCCTGCGGGCATTACTCACAGCACGCCTCCCACCGGGACCTCAATACACACCCAATTACTATGTGCTTAAAACTATTACTATGCAGTCAGTTTAATGCCCTCGTCCATTACCCTCGCCATAGTCGACGGTGGAGCATGCTGGGTAAACAATCTGCCTTTCTGATGCACCTATTCAACCGCAGTACAGTCCAGATGCAGTCAACAGCATGACAAGATCAAGAGTCACCCAGGTGAACAATAGGATCTAGATAAATGTCATCTGCTTATTAAATATGGATACATAGGCTTAAAGGTGTAGCTGCTTTATTGTGTGACCTAAAATGATGTATACATATTAATATATATGCAAATATTTTAAAAGTATATACATATATGTTTTGTGAATTAAGCACAGCCGGTCTGATTTTAGTTTCAATCCTGAGCAGCGTTCACACACTATCCTGAAAGCAAGACCATTAATCAGGATTCACAGTAAGAGAGAGTGAAAATGTGTGTGTGGGAGACACTGATGCTGACATCTGATGCTTTTCACCGAGAAAGCCCCAGTCTGGTTAAGTGTATGTGAAGCTCATGCCATGAATGGAATTGAGTGGGTTTTGGAGTTTATCAGACTGAAGGAAAAGCATTTACGCTGATAACTGATATAAGAGCAGCCGCCGTGGCAGACGGCCAAACGTCAGCCGATGCTCACTGTTTACAAGCCCAATAACAAGAGATTGACTGAAGAGAGAGAGACGGAGATGATGGAGCGCTGCAGAGATGTTCAGAGTGTGTGCATGAAGAGGAAAAACACACTGTCACACTGCAGTTCTACCTCACTAATCACTCTGCAGACTGACACTGGAGGTAAAGTCACCAATGTGTTTATCCATTCATCCATCCATCCATATCTGCCCAAATATCTATCTGTGTATCCGTATATACAATCATCCATACATGTATACACACATCCATCAGTCAAGCTTACATCTAATCATCCCTCTGTCTGCCTATCCATATATCCATCTATCCATGTATTCCCACATCCATCCTTCTATACATATCATCCATATGCCCATCTATCCATATACGCAAACATCCATCTCTGTGTATGCACAACTCTATCCATCCATCCATCCATCCATATATCCAATCATCCATCCATCCGTCCACGTATACACACATCGATCAGTCAATCATATATCCAATCATCCATACATGTATACACACATCCATCCATCCATCCATCCATCCATCTATCAATCCAAATATTCAAACATCCATCCATTCATGTATACACACATCCATCCACCTATCCAATTATCCAGTCCTCCATCCAACCAACCATGTATATACACATCCACCCATTTATCCATGTCCAATCATTAATCCAACCATGTACACATCCATTCATCTATCCATGTCCAATCATCAATCCAACCATATACACATCCATTCATATATCCATATATCCAATTATCCATCCATTCAACCATGTATACACACATCCATCCATCCATCCAATCATCCATCCCCTCATCCATTCACCATGTGTTCACACATCCATCCATTTATCCATATATTCATCCATCCATCCAACCAAGTATACACATATTCATCCGTCTTTCCATATATACAATCATCCATCCGTCCATCCACCCATCCATATATATATGCACACCCATCCATCTATCCATATATCCAATCATCCATCTAATATAACCATATATCCCTCCATCCACATCTCCATCCATCCCTACATCCAAATATCCATCCATCCATCCATACATTTTTTTCTCTATTCAAATATCCATCAAAACATCCACGTACCTACGTGTAGGTTTATTCACCCATTCATCCATCCATCCATTCATCATTTTACAAAAGATATCCACGCATTTATCCTCCTGTTCATCTTTCTATCAATCTATATATCTGCATAGCCATCCACCAACATATAATTATACTCATCCACCCATCCATTTAACATTCATCCACTCATACATCTATTCATTGTCTGTCCATCAATTCATCCATCTAGTCAATCCATCCACCCATTTATCAGTACTTCCATCATCCATCCGTCTGTCTATCCATCTATCCATCATTCATCCATCCATCCATCTGTCCATTCATTGTCTGTCCATCAATCCATCCGTCTAGTCAATCCATCAACCCATCCATCAGTACATCCATCATGCATCTGTCCATCCACCCATCCATCCATCATTCATACACCTGTCCATTCATTGTCTGCCCATCAAGTCATCCATCTAGTCAATTCATCCACCCATTCAACAGTCCATCCATCCATTCATCCATAAATACATTCATCACTCATGCATTCCTATGTCCATCTATCCATTCATCCATCCATTGGCCACCCATCCATCCGTCCATTCATTGCTGTCCGTCCATCTATCCATCCATTTGTCCATCCATACATCCTTCCATCATTCATCCACCTATCTCATCTATGCATTCATTGACATATGGCCATCTATCAATACATTAGTCCATCCGTTCATCCACCCATCCATCTGCCCATTCACTGTACATTCACCAGTCTATCCATCCAGTCAATCCATCCACCTATCCACCAGTCCATCCATTGTTCATCTATTCATCCATCTCCGTCCATATATCCATCCATTCAACATCCATATGTGCATGTATCCAATCATTCATTCGTCCATCCGTTTATCTATCCATCCATCGTCCATTCATTGTCCATCCATCCGTCTGTCCATTCATCCATCTATCTGTCTATTACCATTCTATATATCCATCTGTCAATCTATCTACGTGTATATCCATCTGCCTATTTATTCATTCATTGTATACATTTTGTCTTGAGTCATTAATTACTCCAATTCCAATTTCTTGGAATTCCACCAGAATATATTAGACATCCGGACCACAACTCATCTTGAGGTCATTCTAATTGCTGCAGGCCCACACGATCAATCAGATTTACTGCTTTTAATCAGACTTCTCATTGAACCTGAAACAGTGTTTTCATGTCCCATTGACAACAGTGAGCAACACTCAGACACATGTGTCCCACAAGGCTCGCTAGTGTGTCAATAGGTCAGGTCGACCCATTTACAAGTTATCAGGTGACTATATGGCGGTTTCTAATAGACCTTGACTATTTATACGCACTCATCAATGGTTTCTGCATCAATGTTAATGGACTTTCTCCTTCAATGTTCCTGTCCGGTGTCTCAAGGGCTGTTGTGTTTAAAAAAATGACCCTCAATAGAACCAGTTCTGACCTTCAGATGAAGGACATCATGATTGCTCAGCTCTCTTCCATTGTAAAACTTTTATATCCATCTGCGTCCCGGTGTAGTTTTTACATTTTACTACCGACCTGCCTCATCAAAAAGACGAATGAACGGACGTAACTGTGTCTGCAAGACCCACGATGGGCTAATGTAGGAGAGAGAATGTTTTTATATGGTTATGTATGATGGAATTTCCATTTTGGAGCTTCCCAGGATGTGTGTTTAACTTGTACAGCTCTCTGATTTTGAAACGTAGTTTTATACAAGTGTGCAGATTATTTAAAAACTGAAAATACATATGTAAGTCAAAGATGAGACATCTCAATTTGGAAAAAGAAATTTGGTATACATAGAAAACATTAAATCTAAGTTGTGTGTCCATTTTGTAAAAATTAAGGGTCCAAATATGGGTCAGAGATATATATATATGTCTCGCATGAGCTTGGAGGACTGCATGCATACTTCTCTGCAATGACTCAAATCACTCATTGATAAAGTCATCTGGAATACCAAAGAAAGCGTTCTTGCAGGACTCCCAGAGTTCATCAAGATTCTCTGGATTCGTCTTCAGTGCCTTTTCCTTCATCTTACCCCAGACATGCTCAATAATGTTCATGTCTGGTGACTGGGCTGGCCAATCCTTGACCTTCTTTGCTTTCAGGAGCTTTGATGTGAAGGCTGAAGTATGAGAAGGAGTGCTATCCGGCTGAAGAATTTGCCCTGGATTGGATGTCTTGATACCTCGATGTTGCCATCCACTCTGCAGATCTCTCGCACGCCCCCATTCCAACCATGATTTTTACTTCACCAAACTTGACTGATTTCTGTCAGAATCTTGGATCCATGTGGGTTCCAGTAGGTCTTCTGCAGTATTTGTGATGATTAGGATGCAGTTCAACAGATGATTCATCGGAAAAATCTACCTTCTGTCACTTTTCCAAATGATCAACTAGAAGTCAAGTTATTATTTGTTGCCCTTACAACTGAGATCGACGACAAGACTTTTGTAAGGTAGTGTATATATATATAAAAGTGGTTTCATTTCATAAATAGAAAACGTTTAAACATGCAAGTGCTTTCTTTTGTGGTTTAAATAAACTGAATAAAATTAAATAACATTCCAACATTATTCAGTGTGACAGAAAAGCATATGTAAAAATGCGACATACTTAATTTTACCTTTATTTATTAGAAAAGATCAAACAAAAAGTGATCATTCATTCATTTTCTTTTCGGCTTAGTCCCTTTATTAATCAGGGGTCGCCATAGTGGAATGAACGCTACCCACTGCGCCACCATGTCGCCCCAAAAAGTGATCATACTATTTTTTATGATATTTTTATGGGTAAAATCTGGTGGTTTGAATCATAGTGGCAAAGTATAAATCTGTAAAATAAAAAATCTTTTAATGTGTTATCAAATGTTTCTTGAATTAAATATTCCTGAAGAAAAGTAAATATAAATCCATAAAAAAGGATACAAAAAGAAGAATAAAAGCTTTCAAATCACAGAAATAATGTGCACTTTACAATATTTCAAACTGAAAAAGTTAAAAGTAAAACCTTGCCAAGCTTTCCACGATGCAATCAATTCCAAATGAATTAAATCAAGTCTCATCCAAATGCAATGAAAGTAACGTGTCGATTTTTGCATACGGAATGTTCATTATCTTCCAACTTTCCTCACAATCCTCACTCTCAATGCCAGCAAGGGATTTCTAACCTCCCCTTTTCTTGGAAGCTCCTCTAAATTCAGCAGAAAATGATCTAACCCCAAGCCGAGACTTGTGCGTATTTCGGGTCTGAACATTCATCCCTGCAGAGAGGAAGTTGCAACATCCTTAAAGGAGGATTACTCTTCAAAGACGGCCATCTCTAAAGACTAGAGGAAATCTGTGCACGGGTCGTTTTTTCAGACTAGACATTCCCACAAATTCAGCTCCAGGCATGTTCAGAATTAATATGGATAATGCTTAGAAATCTTGTTATAAAGGCTACATAATATTACCCCTTAAAGAAATCTGCAGTATTCCCCAGAACTTGGAGTTTCATCGTAAAAACACTCCATAGATTATTTATTCTAGTTTGGCAAAGTTTTCTACAACTATAGGGTATATTATAGTAAGATAGACCACAGTTTACTGTAGTAAAATTAAATAATGTACAGTTATTATATCAGCTCATTATAGGTAATACTACAGTAAGCTCTAGTATTCGCTATCAAATTTTTGCAAACAATTTTTTACAATTAAATTTAAATGACACTTTTTCAACCCAGTGATTGGGTTTGTCCATATTTTACAAAACATTAGGTTAAAACAACCCAACAATTTTTAAAGTGTTGTCTTTTTTTTTTTTACATATTTACAGAAAAAAGGCTAATAAAAACAAAATAACTAAGGGTTGGTAAAAAGCTGAGTGGTTTTAACCCAACGTTTAATCAAAAACCGACAAACCCAACGTTTGGTTATTTTTTTTTACAGTTAAAATTAAATTACACATTTTAACTTAATGATTGAGTTTGTCCATATTTTACAAAACATAAGGTTTAAACAACCCAGCATTTTTAAACTGTTGTTTTTTAACATACTTATAAAAAATGCTTATTAAAATAAAATAACTGAGGATGGTAAAAAGCGGAGTCCTTTTAACCCAATGTTTGGTCAAATATTGACAAACCCAACATTGGGTTAATTTTTTACAATTAAATTTAAATGACACTTTTAGCCCAATCATTGGTTTTGTCCATACTTGATAAAAGATTTGGTTAAAACAACAGCATTTTTAAAGGGTTGTTTTATAAACATGTTTCCAGATAAAGGCTTAATAAAAGAAATTAACTGGGGATGGTAAAAAGCGGAGTAGTTTTAACCCCAACGTTTGGTCAAATATCAACAAACCCAACATTGGTTTAATTTTTTACAGATAAATATAAATGACACTTTTTAACCCAATGATTGGATTTGTCCATATTTTACAAAACACTGGGTTAAAACAACCCACTTTTTTTAAAGGGTTGTTTTTTTAAAACATGTTTCCAGAAAAATGCTTATTAAAACAAAAAACTGAGGATGGTAAAAAGCGGAGTAGCTTTAACCCAAACGTTTGGTCAAATATCAACACACCCAACATTGGTTTAATTTTTTTAAGATAAATTTAAATGACACTTTTTAACCCAATGATTGGATTTGTCCATATTTGATAAAACATTGGGTTAAAACAACCCAACAAATTTTAAAAGGGTTGTTTTTTTAAACATGTTTCCAGAAAATTGCTTAATAAAACAAAAAAACCGAGGATGTTAAAAGCTGAGCAGTTTTTTCGGTGGATGGGGATGTTTGAGAGGCTGTGATGGGTAAGGGCTGATGGAGGGAATTTAGCCAGGACACCAGAGCTACACCCCTACTCTTTTTACGAGAAGTGCCAAGGAATTTTTAATGACCACAGAGAGTCAGGACCTCGGTTTAATGTCTCATCAGAAAGACAGTGCTCACTGACAGTATAGCATCCCCTTCAATATACTGGGGCATTAGGACTCACACAGACCACAGGTTGAGCGCCTCCTACTGGCCTCAAAAACACCACTTTAAGCTAATAACTGGAGGTTGGTAGATTGTGGACCCAATTAAAGCACTTAAAACACATCAAAAGTCTTGATTTTCATGATACAAAGCTCTATGAATGAGAAATTCTTTAATAAATTACTTATAAAATTATCCACATGCTTACAAAATCAAAAATGAATCACAAATACAATCTTACAGACAACTCCATTAAATTATCAAGTCTAATAATAGTCCATATACCATATATTTTGGGCTTCATATCAAATAAATAAGATCCATTAGCAAACACACAAACAGTGGAGTCTGAGAACAATCACAGGTGTCTGTTTTCGCCTCAGTGCTGCATGGATTTGATTTATGAACACTTGACTTCCTGGCTAAACAAATAGCTAATAGAGCGGCGGCTGCTGAAAAAAAATGGCTTGCAGTTTAATTATATATGACAAGGAGAGGTCTCTTATTAAAAGGGAATTTCTCCACGCTACTGTTTTCTTCCCTGTGAGACCACCGATCAGAAAATTGAGATTCATTGAGAGCGAGAGAGGAGGAAAAAAAGCAGCATGCAAGAGGTATTGGGTATAATATCTGGAGCAGAGACGATAAAGCTGTAATAGCCTCACAAATGTGGTGTGCGTTCTTGAGTTTTACAGAGCAGACATGAATTAATGGAATTCAATGGGCAGATATTTGCAAAGTCGTAAATAAATTTAGCAAAAAAAATGCTGTTTCTGTGTGTCTACATCAAAACTGAAAGACAAGAGTAATGTGTACTTGCTGTTCCTGTGTCTTTATTTATGAAATTTACTGGAAATTCACTAAAGCTAAAAGTAAATGCTCTACAATGTGTTCTTCATACTATGCAGAAGATGCCTGAGATTGTGTTGACAGTCGTGTCCAGGCCTTTTGTGTTTGTTGTTCAGTTATATTCACGATGGTATGACTTGTTTTGCAAATTTAAATTTAGGTTAAGCAATGTTTGCATTTAATAATTGTACATCTGGCATTTGCACTTCATTTCTCTGTACTTGTACAAAAAATAAAGATTATATTATATTATATTATATTATATTATATTATATTATATTATATTATATTATATTATATTATGTTATATTATATTATATTATATTATATTATATTATATTATATTATATTATTACATTATATTATATTATATTATTACATTATATTATATTATTACATTATATTATATTATATTATATTATTACATTATATTATATTATATTATATTATTACATTATATTATATTATATTATATTATATTATATTATATTATATTATATTATATTATTACATTATATTATATTATATTATATTATATTATATTATATTATATTATTACATTATATTATATTATTACATTATATTATATTATATTATATTATTACATTATATTATATTATATTATATTATTACATTATATTATATTATATTATATTATATTATATTATATTATATTATATTATATTATATTATATTATATTATATTATTACATTATATTATATTATTACATTATATTATATTATTACATTATATTATATTATATTATATTATATTATATTATTACATTATATTATATTATATTATTACATTATATTATATTATATTATATTATATTATATTATATTATATTATATTATATTATATTATATTATTACATTATATTATATTATATTATATTATTTTATATTATATTATTACATTATATTATATTATATTATATTATATTATTACATTATAT
Organism: Danio aesculapii; assembly: GCF_903798145.1. Classification (NCBI taxonomy): domain Eukaryota; kingdom Metazoa; phylum Chordata; class Actinopteri; order Cypriniformes; family Danionidae; genus Danio; species Danio aesculapii. The sequence continues at coordinate 56,209,379 of NC_079438.1, forward strand.
TATATTATTACATTATATTATATTATATTATATTATATTATATTATATTATATTATATTATATTATATTATATTATATTATATTATTACATTATATTATATTATTACATTATATTATATTATATTATATTATATTATATTATTACATTATATTATATTATATTATATTATTACATTATATTATATTATTACATTATATTATATTACATTATATTATATTATATTATATTATTACATTATATTATATTATTACATTATATTATATTATATTATATTATATTATATTATATTATTACATTATATTATATTATTACATTATATTATATTATATTATATTATTACATTATATTATATTATTACATTATATTATATTATATTCTGTTTGTTCTGTTTTGTTCTATTTTTTACTATTCTGTTCTATTCCATTCTGTTCTGTTCTGATCTATTTCATTCCATTCCATTATGTTTGTGTTATTCTTTTATGTTCTGTTCTGTTCTGTTCTGTTCTGTTCTGTTCTGTTCTGTTCTGTTCTGTTCTGTTCTGTTCTGTTCTGTTCTGTTCTGTTCTGTTCTGTTCTGTTCTGTTCCATTCCATTCCATTCTATTTTGTTCTGTTCTATTTCATTTCATTTCATTTCACTCAGTGCTGTTTAATTCAATTGCATTCTTTCTGTGCTATTCTATTTCATTTTATTTTGTTCTATTTTATTATATTCTATTCTGTTCTACTCTATTCTATTCTATTCTAATCTATTACATTACATTACATTACATAATATTACATAATATTATATTATATTATATTATATATTACATTATATTACATTACATTACATTACATTACATTATATTATATTATATTATATTATATTATATTATATTATATTATATTATATTATATTATACTATATTATATTATATTATATTATATTATATTATATTATATTATATTATATTATATTCTGTTCTGTTGTGTTCTATTTCATTCTGTTCTATGCTATTTCATTCTATTTTGTTCTATTTTATTCTATTACATTCTTTTCTACTACATTCTATTCTATTCTATTTCATTCTGTTCTGTTCTGTTGTGTTCTGTTCCATCCCATTCTGTTCTATTTCATTTTATTATATTATATTATTTTCCAGTATGTTCAATTCTATTATGTTCTGTTCTATTTTATTCAATTTTTTCAATTCAGTTCATCTTTATTTGTATAGCACTTTTACAATGTAGATTGTGTCAAAGCAGCTTCACATAGAAGAATATAGTGTGGTTTAATACTCAATGCTGAGTCCAAACACTGAAGAGCAACCCATTGATGCCTATTTTATTCTATTCTGTTCTGTTGTATTCTATTCTATTCTATTCCATTCCTTATCTTTCCATTCTATTTTATTCTATTCTATTCCATTCTATTTCATTCTGTTCTATTCTATTCCAATCTATTCTTGCAAGTTTAAAATAGTAAAAAAATTGCAATGTTGATATTTATATCACACCATTTTCTATACTCACAGTTCTAGTTCTCACTTTTTTGACCTCCATAACAATGTAAGCTCAATACAAAGAGCAAATGTTACTTTAAACACTTTTTTTTTTACAAATGACAGTTTTTTTAAGCCCTTTATAAATGTGATTTTTGCATAATAGGTCCCCTTTAAGTGTCATATCTAATCTTAGTTATCAAGCTGTTTTTGCTTAATTATCAAATTCTAGATGATATTAGGATAAAAGTGCATTTCCGCACGCTGCTAATTACAAACGCAGAGTCGGTGAGCTTCACCCGTTCACCACAACTATACTCCGTCTCTTATTAGTTGCCGGCGGCACCTCAAACAACCTCCTGACCCACGTAGAAGCAAACTCTAATTAAAACTAGTAGACGAGTCTTCCAGAGCCGTCTCTCCTCTAATTACAGGCCGAACACGAGGCTTCTCCCGTCTGATGGGAAAGGAGTTTGTATTGATTAAAAAAAACGGCCACCTCACCTGCATTTCTGCCTAGACCTGACTCCTGCCCTATAAAAAATTATGAAAACTTCTAAATGACATCTAGAAGCAATACATATATATATATATATATATATATATATATATATATATATATATATATATATATATATATATATATATATATATATATATATATATATATATATATATATATATATATATATATATATATAAAAAGGTAAATGTGACTTTCTCACAATACTTGTTTTTCTGTTTTGTTCTGTTCTGTTCTCTTCCATTCTATTCTTTTTATTGTATTGTATTCTATTTTATTATATAAAAAGTCAATGTGACTTCTTCTTACAATACTAATTTGTTTTTCTTTTCTGTTCTGTTCTATTCTATTCTATTTAATTCTATTTTGTTCTATTTCATTCTGTTCTGTTCCATTTCATTCTAATTCTATTCTATTCTATTCTATTCTATTCTATTCTATTCTATTCTATTCTATTCTATTCCCGTCTGTTCTGTTCTGTTCTGTTATGGTCTATTCTGTTCCAATCTGATTTATTCTACTCTGTTCTGTTATATTTTATTCTAATTTATTCCATTCTATTCTATTCTGTTCTTTTATATTCTGTTCCAATCTTTTATATTCTATTCCTGTCTATTCCTTTCTATTCTAATCTGTTCCATTCTGTTCTGTTTCATTCTATTCCATTCTGTTCCAGTCTGTTCTGTTCTATTCTACTCTGTTTTATTCTACTTTGTTCTATTCTATTCTACTCTATTCTATTCTATTCTATTCTATTCTATTCCCAAGTAAATGTGACTTTTTCTTACAATACTTGTTTTTTCTGCAATTATGTCATCCAAAGACAGAAATGACTTATGAAATGTTATATCTTGCAATTCTGACTATTTTACTTGCATTTCTGACCTTTTTGTCTTTGTGATTAAATGTTTAGGACTTTAAATACCTAAAACTACAAGTTAAAAACTTGCAATTTGGACTATTTTTCTTCTCTTCTAACATCCTCACAACTGCACCTTTAAATCTTGTCATGCTGACTTTTTTTGCAATTCTGACTTATATTTATATCTTTAAATTAAATCTCTAATTCTCTTTTTTATATTTATTTTTATTTATATTTATTTTTACTTATTCTGTCTTTTTCTTGCAAAGTTTATATCTTCCAAAAGTTTAATATTTTTATCATGCAATTCTGAGTATTTTCCACAATTTTAATTCTCATTTTTTTATTTAATTACAAAATCAAATCTCACTACTCAGATTTTTTTGCCCTTACAATTTTAGAATTGTTTTCAGAATTGCAAGTTTTAATCTCACAATTCAGATTTGTTTGTTTGTTTGTTTTTGGCACATGTGATAATGTAAGTTATGATAGCATCATGCAAAATAAAAAGTGAAGAAGAAAATGCCAGACAAACCTAAACTTGTCATGACACCTATACATCTCTCTGATCATTTTTAAATCATATGTGATGATGTAAGCTCCCAAATTGCTAAAGAACAATTATGATATTATCGTAAACGTAATTAAAAAAAAAGAAGGAGAAAATAAACGCTAAACAAACTTAAACTTGTCATGACACCTGTATATCTCTCTCATGATTTGAAGTGCTTCTTATATCCTCATTTGTGAGTCACTTTGACTAAAAGCATCTGCTAAATGAATAAATGTAAATGTAAATAGTAAACAACTCTATTTCAACATCACCAACAATAAATAAAAAACTCTTTCAGTCAACCTTTACAAATATTCTGCTCGGATATTTGTAGTAGAACAAATTCAAACCAGCATCAAAGTAGTCAGCTTTGATGATGCAGAATTCCTTTAGAACATTCCGTCAGCTCTGATTGGTTGAGCCAGCTTTCAATCTCATCAGCCCCTCCCTTTCGCCCATATATGGCAACACAATCTAAAACAACATTCCAGCCCCCCCACACAACATAATTATATTCTCTCCTCTCATTTTATTTTCTCCATCCTCTCCTCTGCTTCAGGATAGTAGTGTATGTGATCAAGAGCAGCTGAAAGGTATCAGTGCAGAGCTGGGCACGGGCCGGCCTTGGGGGAATGTGGGAATTAAAGTCAAGGGGGTGACGCCGGTGGTCAAGTGAATGGAGATTATGTGCCTCCGTCAAACTGCAAAATAAAACACACACTTCTTCCTCCTCCTTTCCTGTATTCCTCCTGTGACAAACTCTCATCTCGTCCTGGTGCATGAATAATTCACTGGCGCACTCCAAAAGGAAGAGCTATTAAAATTACATGGGGACGGGGGAGAGGCGGATAAAATATTCCTACCTTTTTCCTTTCTTCTTGGTGTCCTGTAGCTGCGATTAAAGCAGTCCGTTTGAGTTCTCCTCGGATTAGCAGATGACAAGCAGTAAATATCATCCGGGTGAGCGACCCGCGTATTGGAAACCGCTCTCATTAGTGTATTTCCAAGTGGTAGAAAAGCAGGTCAAATATCTTTAAGGCTGCTAACAAGTTGTGTCAGGACAGCAATCGAAAAGCGCTCATCCAATAGTCTTTAATCAGAGTTTTGGAGCATGAGCTTTGCTAATGAAACACAGGTGGTGTTCGTTGGAGTGGGACGGTTTCATTTGGGAGATCATTTGGGTGGTTAAAAGTTTGGATATGGGGACTAAAATATGTTCTGCAGGGTGTGTTTTTAAAGGCTTTCGCACGTTTGCATTTGCATGGTCCAAAGTGATGCTGTCGCTTCAATAGTTCACACTTAGCTGATGATTGATTATAAAATGAGTTTGGCATGCTGTCCTGGGAGAAAGCCCTGAGCTCAGAAGATCCACGAGCCCGGGGCTCCCTCCCTTTTGAAGGGCAAGAAGGAAGTCTGAGCTATGGTAGGTCTTGAGAACTCCCCTGGCTCCCCGTGTTGGCGTGGGTTTCCTCCGGGTGCTCCGGTTTCCCCCACAGTCCAAACACATGTGCTATAGGGGAACTGAATTAACTAAATTGGCCGTAGTGTATGAGTGTGTGTGTGTGTGTGTGAATAAGAGTGTATGGGTGTTTCCCAGTACTGGGTTGAGCCTGGAAGAGCATCCACTGTGTAAAACATATGCCAGAATAGTAACATGTGTACTAAATACTATAAATAGCCTTCATTATACACAACAACACACAAACATAACTAAAAATAACACTAATGTATAATATAACATTCACAAGATCCCCAAACGTCACATTTTTAACCATTAACAGCTCAAAACCTACGAGTCTGTCACATTTCAGGGTCCCCACAAAACATTCCCATTGTGTTCCATACTATTTGCATGTGTTGTGAATTTGGTTAATTTGGTTGTGTTGTGAGAAAATGCAGCTCATTTTTTAAAATATGTTTGCATTGTGAGGATTCGCAACACGTACGCTGTCAAAACAATGAAGATCTTTTCTTAATTTGCTGACTTTTTTTGTAATTGCATGTGTTTTCTTAAATTACAGCACGTTAAGCTTTCTAGGCCACCATACATTCGTGAAATAAACCCACAAACCTGCTCTGAAAGCATAAAATCAAGCGATGGCTTCTGGACGGGCAAACTGAGCGGAGTGACTTTGAAGTGCATTGATGTCTATGGATCAGTGATGTGCATTGGCAGAGATGCTGTTCATTTCAGGCTTTAATTAGCCAGAGAGAGTCTCCGTCCCTTCACGCGTCTCTGAGGATCCGCAGCGCTCGCTAATGTTTGCCTGCGCCTTTTATCAGTAATGTCACCGGCCTGATCAAGCGTTCATGCTAGCACTGACTGACACTGATCAGAGAAACAGAGAGAAACACCAGCGCTGTCAGCTCAAATAAACACCCGCTGCTTTCACACTGATGGAGAGAAGACGCATTAACATCCAGGTTATGTTCAAATAAAAAGAAAACACTGGAGGAGTGATGTGAACAAAAAAAAGAAGAAAAAATTAGTCAATATTCCAAATCTTTTGGATTGCAGAGGTATTTACCCTTTATTAATTTAACAGAATTTTTACTTAAGTAATTTCTAGGGTGCTTTTACACCTGACGTATTAAGTTTAGTTGTACTAGATTTCATAAAAAAAAATAATAAAATAAAATAAAATAAAATAAAATAAAAAAATAAAATAAAATAGTAAAAATAAAATAAATTTTAAAAAAGCACACAAAATTTAATTAAATTAAATTAAAATCACACAAAATTACATAAAATTAAACACAAAAAATAAAATTTTATTAAATAAAAAAATAAAAAATAAATCACATAGAATAAAATAAAAATCCCACAAAATAAGATTTAATTAAATTATAAAAACACAAAATATTTAATTAAATAAAATTAAAATCACACAAAATTAAATTAAATTACAAAAAAAAATTATTTAAAATAAAAAAGCACACAAAATAAATCACACAAAATCACCTAAATAAAAATTTTATTGAAAAGCACACAAAAATTCAATCACACAAAATAAAATTAAATAAAATAAAAATCACACAAAATTAATTAAAATCACACAAAATAAAACAAAATAAAAAAGGGAAAATGTAAGTGAATAAAACAAGGAACATGAATAAATAATGTGAAATGATAAAAGGAATTAAACATTAAAAAACAAAATAAAATCTAAGGTTATTTAGTAAAACTATACAAATAAAAAGCATCATTATTTCTACATCTTTATAATTAAAATTAAAACTGAAAATATTTCAAAAGATGGGATAAGAAAAATGGGCTTAAAGCAAATTCATATGTGAAAAAATTTGGATTAAGTAAATCTATCTTGACTGAATAATGTTTGGGTAACTTGAAAGTAAGGCAAAAATACCTTATTAAATGCGAAATAACGTTTTTTTGACATACAAAAACACTTGATTCTTGCACTTATCAAAAAAATTATTATAAATAAAAAAGTTAATTAAAAAAGCAAGTTAAGATTAAAAAAAAAAATCAAACACCAGGCCAAATCTTCAAGCACTCAAGCACACAATTCAACATTAGCGCTGGCACAAATCGCCCGAAATCCCACACCAGCAAGAAAAGCAATTAAAAATGTACAATTTCTAAAGGATGTGTGTGGATTTCAATTTGGCTCAGTGTGAAGTCTCTTCTGACCCATAAAGCAAGAAACGAGAGAATGATCGGGACTCTCCTCCATCTATAAATCACCTCTCTGTCAATGCTGGAGGTGTTGTTTAGCAGAGTCTTTCTTGTGGATACAAAAAAAAAAGCTTCTGCATTTCCCATCAGCAAGTCATTTTCAGCCAAACACCAGATTTCACACTCATCTGCTGTGTCCCAATGGGCTTTACTGTGGGTGGCTAAGATGCAACGCTAGCAGACACAACAGACTCCATTCACTGCTCCAAATGGACAGCCAAATACAAACAACACCACTAATATTGGAGCGCTGTCTATCTATCAGGCTCTTTGGACATATGTGCCTCAGCCTACGTTTCTGTGAAAAATAAAATACGTTCTCATGGGTACATTTCGCTGCACATTTAAGATGACAAAAACCAGTAGAGGTCTACAATTTAGCAAAATGTTGAATATAAAATACATTGCTCCGTGTACATTTTATAGTACGTTTCAGATTACACATCCACTAGAGGGCGCTGTCTACATTTTTGTGAATTTTAAAATACAATGCTGATGGTACATTTTACTGCATGTTTCAGATTACAAATCCACTAGAGGGCGCTGTCTACATTTCTGCAAATTATAAAGTATGTTACTCGTAATACATTTCATTGAATGTTTCACAAGACAAATCCACTAGAGGGCGCTGTATATTTTTTAGCAAAATGTAAAATGCATTGCTCTGTGTACATTTCATTGCACGTTTCAAATGACAAATCCACTAGAGGGAGCAGTCTACATTTTTCCAAAATGTAAAATGCACTGCTTGTGGTACAATGTTTGCATGTTTCAGATGACAAATCTACTAGAGAGTGCTATCTACATTTTTACAAAATGTAAACTACATTGCTTGTGGTACGTTTCATTGCACCTTTCAGATCACATATACACTAGAGGGCGCTGTGTACATTTTTGCAAATTATAAAATGTATTGTTTGTGGTACATTGCAGGTTCCAAATTATACATCCACTAGAGGGCACTGTCCACAGTTTAGCAAATTATGAAATACATTGCTCATGGTACATTTCATTGCATGTTTCAGTTGACAAATCTACTAGAGGCTGCAGTCTGCATTTTTTCAAAATGTAAAATAAATTGATTGTGGTACATTTCATTGCACGTTTCAGTTGACAAATCTACTAGAGGCTGCAGTCTGCATTTTTTCAAAATGTAAAGTAAATTGATTGTGGTACATTTCATTGCACGTTTCATACAACGCATCCACTAAAGGTCGGTGTCTACATTTTTGTGAATTATAAAATACATTGCTTCTGGTACATTTCATTGCACGTTTCAGATTACACATCCACTAGAGGGCCCTGTTTAAATTTTTGCAAAATGTAAAATACATAGCTCGTGGTACATTACATTGCACATTTTAGATATTGCATCTGCTAGAGGGTGCTGTCTACATTTTTGCGAATTATAAAATACCTTGCTCGTGGTACGTTTCATTGCATGTTTCAGAAGACAAATCCACTAGAAGGTGTACATTTTTGCGAAATATAAAACATTGCTCCAATCTGAATTACAAATTCACCAGATGGTCCTGTTTATATTTTTTTACGTAAAATATGTTGCTCTGGTTATGCTTCGCTTTACGTAAAAGATGCCACTCTACTAGAGGACGCTGACTAAAATTTTGTAAGACGTAAAATATGTGTCTCCGAGTATATGCACTTATCTATGCACACATAATAACATTAATAATATATTTCCTTGCAATGCCACTAAATATATCGCAAACAGATGATGTTTTTTCTGACCCTATTAGCATTTAATATCCAATCACACACACACATATATACATATACACACACACACACACACACAAACATACACACACATAAACATATACACACACATACATACATATACATACATACACATACACACATTTATATATATATATATATATATATATATATATATATATATATATATGCACACACATATACGCATATACATATATATATATATATATATATATATATATATATATATATATATATATATATATATATATATATATATATATATATATACACATACATACATACATACATACATACATACATACATACATACATACATACATACATACATACATACATACATACATACATACATACATACATACATACATATATATATATATATATATATATATATATATATATGTACACATAAATACACACATATATCACTGCTTTATTTATATACAAGCACAAAGTCAGTATTTTTTTATATTTTTTATATAAGAAAACTTGAAATCAAGTCATTTTGCTTCTCAATTAAATGCATCTTGATTGTAAACACATTTATTAGAAAACAAGGTCAAAAATATCAAGAAAGAAAACATTTATCATTAATATTACAGTGTGTGAAACATATGCAGCATAATTCATTGTTTTAGATATGAATTTGATATGGACACTTGACATCTTGTCGTTTTGCATATCAATTAAAACATCTTGATTCCAGACACATTAATTGGCAAACAATTTACAAACTGTCATTTTTTATTTGCAGTGCGTACACAAATTTCTCATTTAATTTCCATACTTTGTGTGTGTGTGTGTGTGTGTGTGTGTGTGTGTGTGTGTGTGTGTGTGTGTGTGTGTGTGTGTGTGTGTATGCAGCATAAAACATGTGCATTCATTCGTGCACAGATGGTTTTCAGCTGAGAAGGTGCAATTTAATAGATTTAGGAAGGTGCAAAGGTTTATTGGCCTCATGCGTCGATGCCAGTGATTTTCAGCGGGCAAGAAAACCCATCTGCTGAAATTAACTTAAGAGCGCTGCTTCGATAAAAGAAAAAACTACACAAAAATACTTTATGAAAATGCCAACTTCATTACACAATCCATTACAGCGCGGTACCAGGCGAGTGATTTATGCATTTGGTGGTCTAAATAAGCCACGGAGGAGCGATGTTGAGCCTGACCTTTCCATAAACACACCGAAACTAACGATAACAGACTCGCTGACTCAACCCAACATAATGTGCATCTGTTGTTTAATTACGTTTTAATCTAATTGTTGTCTTTCTGGAGTAATGAAGCACAAAATCGATTCATAATTCACACGCTGTTCCCGTTGAAACGCGACACATTAGTCTTTCTCTTTAACTTCAAACTGAGATGCGGAGCGAATGCATAAAAAAAACATTTACGCTCGCCAATTTAGCTCTCAGCGTGAATGTGACGTGATTTTTTTTTACCTTTGTTCTCTCACATCCACAGCAAAACCTTGAGTAAAAGCCACTGTGGCTGAATGGATGGACGACGTGTTGCTACTGGATAAACAAGTAATCTCAATGCCTGTGGCTTGTAATTGAATCAAGCTTTCAGAAGCTCAAAGGTTGGTGTGTTTGGGCACAATTATGACTGACGCTCTATTGATCCAGCCATATTTTGCACATCGCTGTCAAAAACCAGCCAGAGCCCTTTTTGCTCACAACTAAGATAAAATGCTGAAGTCCTTGCTAAAAGCGAGTTATAAAAGTTATATTTCTGGCACAAT